>NW_015542555.1:1086824-1091896 GCF_001515605.1 Sinocyclocheilus anshuiensis
AAGTGACAGTAAAAATTATGTTTCAAAATATTATAATTCTCAAATAAATTCTGAGAAAAAAATGTATAATGGTTTCCTAAAAAATTTTAAGCAGCACAACTGTTTTCATCATTGATAAAAAGAAAAAAAAAGAGCAGCAAATCAGCATATTATAAATATTTCTCAAGGATCATATGACACTGAAGACTGGAGTAATGATGCTGAAAATTCAGCTTTGCATCACAGGAATAAATTTCATTTTAAAATATATTACAAAGAAAACAGATATTTTAAATTGTAATAATATTTTACAACACACTGTATCGTATCTGTATCATATACATATATTGTTTTACTGTATGCTTGATCAAATAAATGCAGTATTGTTGAGCATAAAAAACCTCTATTAAAAACATTTTATCATATACAGTACGTCCACATTGAAAATCTAGAAATTAGAATTGAATTCAAACCTGGAAATAAACAACAGTTTAGAATTTTGAATAATTAAAAAAAAAAAAAACTTTTCTCTCAAATTGTTATGCTGAATTTATTGTGAAAAAAGGCAGAATAGAAGCATTTTCCACTTTGAGTGGTCTCGTTTTGACCCCACTTTATATAATAGCCCTGTCTTAATCCCTGTTAAATCCTTAGATAATATTTTCAGTGCTATTCATTGCCGAATCTAAACACAGTCGACTGTCTGTCGCGAAACAACCCTACAGTAACATTCTAGCAGTGTTGTTTCATGCTGTACACTAGGGTTAAAAGTGGCGTAACCTGAGGTCCAAAAATACCCAGGGTTAAGCGTAGCTCAGAAATCCTGAAATCAGGTCCACTCACCTACACTTGTCGGTCAGTGATGATCCTGGATTGCGTGTTGGAAAGGCAGCAGTGGCCTGAAAGTGGTGTGGTGAAGCCGGCGTCATCAGCTCTGTGATTTCTCCCTTGACCTCCATCATCCAGCTGATCATCGGCACCGCCTAGGTTAAGTGGCTCACCTGTGGACAGCGTTTGAGAGAAATGATCCACATAGCATCCTAATTCTCCAGACCAGCTCAGCCGCCGGATCTCCCCCCTCCTTCCTCCTTCCTTCTCTACGTATCCCACTCACACTTTCTCTATTACCCTGTCAAGCTCTTGTGTACGTTTAATAATGTGACCATTGATTTGAATGCAAGTATTCTCTGCCCCTGAAGGCTATTTGAAAATAATGAGTTGTACTGTGCCGATCGCGCGGCCACAAGAGAAAAGATTGCTTATGTCATTTATGTGCATTTCCTTTCCCAATTATCCCTGCCGCATGTGTGTAATAGAACCAATGAGAGGACTTTCTTTACAAGCCACTTCATAACACGCTTCACGCATCCACCGCAATCGCTTGCGAGGAGAAGATGCTGATGCAATCACATCTAACTTGTTACATGGTTTATCAATGTCTTCCCTCCCTCGGATTCTCGCTTTCCCTTTGGAGAGCCTGAAAATACCTCGTCATCAATCCCGCTTATTCCCTTTCTGCCTATTCATCGAAGGTGCAAAAACACAAGGGTTCTCGAACAATGAAACGAACGCTCCAATGACAAGCGCATCATAAGAGATGGCCCATAAACATGAGGGATGGCAGAGCCAGGAATAGCAGAGAGGGTCCAACTCTACCCATAGAGTCTGGGAGATTATAGAGTGTGTTTCACATTAACGCTACTACATCCGGCCAAATGAGAAGCGCGAGGAGGAGATAACGGGGCAGGTAGGGTGAAAGTATAGGCATAAATGATGGTCGCAGAGGTGAAACTTTCAAGAGATTTAGATGGCAGCAATGACAAAAGCACATATGAGATCAGAATTTTGGGCAACCGATTGGGCCACTTCAAGTGTGATTTTAAATCTGATATGTTTAAAAGTTTGGGGTTGGTTGGTTGGTTGGTTGTATTTTTCAATGAAGTCTCTTATGCTCACCAAGGCTCTGTTTATTTGAATAAAAATAGAGTAAAAACAGAAATATCATTGCAATTTAAAATGACTGTTTTCTATTTAAATATATTTTAAGATATAATTTATTCCTCTGATGCAAAGCTGAATTTTCAGCATCATCACTCCAGTCTTCAGTGTCACATGATCCTTCAGAAATCATAATAATATGCTGATTTGCTGCTCAAGAAACATTTCTTATTATTATCAGTGTTGAAAACAGTTGTGCTGCTTAATATGTTTAACAGAAACTGGATCCTTTGATTAATATATAGGTAAATTTATTTGAAATGAAAATCTTTTGTAACATTATAAATGTCTTTAATGTCACATATGATTCAATTTAATGCATCCTTGCTATTAAAGTATTAGTTTATTTTCTTAAAAAATATACAATTTCTTTAAAGTATTAATTTCTTTAAAAAATTGAATGCTAGTGTATATCTGATATCTGGTTACACTGACCTACATGCAGCTGTGTTTGATTTCTTCTTTTAGCTCTTTGTTTCTTAGCTCTATTCATTGAGGTCATTTCGGCATTTACAGGGATTAGATTAGTCAAATTGGAAATGTCTGCTTTTCTGTTGCTACCCACGAGAACATTTAAATCGCTTACTGATTTTTGACAAACAGGGATGTGTGGAAGCTTAATTCCCATCCAAATACACATCTGTGAATTTAAACGCAGGAATGAATCCAAAAGTCATCCTTTTCAAGTTGCACTGTGATATAAGGTGTATTTTTTGGTCAAATTCAATGTCGCAGTGCAACATCAAACAAGGAGACACGGGCAGACTATACAGCGAACTAACTAAACCGCGGAGGAGTTTCAGACGAACAACTCATGAATTTGAGGAAGCTGTCCGTTGGGCTGCCGCGAAGAAGCATATTCAACGTGGATGAGGTGAGTGAATGCTTGTGTGACATTATTTTTGGGAGATTATTGTTCATTTTAGCAGACTAGAGCAGAATTAGTTATGTTCTGTCATTGTTTTCCGAACCGTGTTTACCTTTCAAGTTTTGCATTTCTGATCTGGTGGCCGCTGTGCTGTGCTGCATTAGCACTGCAGATTGTAATGTAACGTTTGAGATTTGACACACATTTGTTTCTCCACCTGTTAAACATCGTTAAGATGGGCAATTTGAGCGATTATAGGTGTATTTTACCGTTAAAGTGGGTAAGTTACCAGTTGGCTTTGCTGAGCAGGCTCGGCATTTTCGCGCCCACTGGAAGGTCATCCCAGTCAGTCAGGCTTCGTGCGTTTGAGTTGGTATTCGTTACTGAGTAAAGTTAAGCGTTTATTTTTCTAATTATTTTTATCAACCGTTCAAGCTAGGATAATATAAGTTAACTTGAGGTAGACGACGTCCGAGCGGTTTTCTACGACGCATGAACTAACGTTAACGTTAATCGTCACCAGTTTTGTCAGTTTGTTCTATTCAAACTAGATGAACATATGAAACTTATTAATATGATTTAAGAGACCACGATTCAAACAATCGTTTTCTGTGCCATCTGTTATTTTATTGGCCATCATCATATATTTTATATATAATTTTGTTTTATGATTGCAAATTGTTTAATTTACTGGTAACAGATTACAGGTAACAGTAAATGCAGACAAATGCATTATGTTGTATGAATCGGTCATATTTTAATCATGAACAAAAAGTCTGTAAAAGTGTTGTGTAACTTACATCTTTGGGCTTAACTGTAATTAGCAAGTAACCAACAATTCCCCGTTTACCTCCCTTTGTAGGCAGGGGTTATTAATATGAACGTTACATCTGTTCCTCACAAGCTCGTTTTCTGTGCCATCTGTTATTTTATTGGCCATCATCATATATTTTATATATAATTTTGTTTTATGATTGCAAATTGTTTAATTTACTGGTAACAGATTACAGGTAACAGTAAATGCAGACAAATGCATTATGTTGTATGAATCGGTCATATTTTAATCATGAACAAAAAGTCTGTAAAAGTGTTGTGTAACTTACATCTTTGGGCTTAACTAATTAATTAGCAATTAACCAACAATTCCCCGTTTACCTCCTTTTGTAGGCTATGACTGAGCACATTACAGTGAGGATCACCATCCATCTTAATATTTTTTTTTAGGGAACTCAGGTTATTAAAGGGTTATGAGACTTACGTTTTTAAGTTGAAAGGGGTGAAACATTTTTACAGTGTATGATTGATATGAAATATTGAAGTACATAATTTACCTATTAATGTTTCTTCCGGTCTGTTTTATTTCATTATGAGCTTTATGTGCAGACAGACTCTCCTTATTTGAGACAAAACCACATTGAACCACACAGGGCAGACCAATATCAATTTATAGCCGGGTATAGATCAATTTGGTGGGGTTTTATCAATTTGTGGTGTTATTTATTAGTCGATAATATCTAAAGTGAATGTAAACAGACATTGTGTATTAGGCCTTGCCATGTAAATGCCGCCGAATCCAAAACCAGAAGGAGGAGGTAGGCAGTTACTGGAGACAGTTTGGAGATCAACCAAATTTTGTAAACCACAGTTTAATCTAGCCGGCATGCACGTCATGTAGTTTTATTGTCATTCCTCTCATTACAAAGTGTGTAGAAAAAGAATGCAAAATAGCTCCACTGCAACCATGGCGTTCAGTGCAACAAAGGCGATGGCCATGACAGCTGACAACAATGGAGCACTGGAATATTTTCTCAGCAAGACTTAAAAGACGTCGTTGGAAATTGCCGTTACCTGCTGTCCGCTATGTAGCGTGTTCCTGACACAAATAATGGAACTGCATAATTACACTCTTACACGTGTTTGAATGAACCGAACAGACTGAGCTCAACAGTAATTTATAAGAACCGCACGCTTTAGAGCATGCCGCTTTTTAGCCAGGAGCATTAACCATCAGTGGGCTAGCAGAGGATTTAGAGGGACAGACGTTCAAAACAGCAGGTGTGTTATATATACAGCGCCTGGTCATATTTCACACTCCAATTCAGCAGAGCAGCCAGGAGCTGCGGTTGTGGCTCGCTCACTGTGCCACAATCCCGGCACGGATAGATTCTTCCGTTGCTTTGTTATTAAAGCATCCAACACAGACACGGTTTAAAACTTTCTAGTGGAA
>NW_015542555.1:1091929-1138032 GCF_001515605.1 Sinocyclocheilus anshuiensis
GTGGCGAGCGGCGCTTTTTTTCTCCATGTTTGATCGTGCCTTGGCTCCTCAGTCATCATGACGGCTGAGTGATCTGTCTCTTAATATTCTCCGATTCATTTACTTCTGGGAGGCCTGGGGAACAGAGCCACGATGCAATTCTGAACAATGGCATTTAGCGGTAAATGAAATTTGGTGTCAAATCTAACAAATCTGTTTGGAGAGCGCACTCCATGGTGGGCAAATAAAAGGATTACTGGGGTGATGAGAGAGAAGTCTTTGGATGGATGCTGAGATCGCACCCCAGACCGTCTGTAGGGGGTTGGGTATTTATTTACTCAAAGTCATGCGTTATTTGCTTGTCTGGTTTTGATTCTCCTCTGCATATTTGGTCGACCTCTTTCGTTATTGAATTATGCCTTGTGAAAAATAACAGCAGCCACCTTTGTTCGTCCTTTGTGCGCTTCAGAGAACGTGATGCATATCAGTGGCGCCTTACAACTGCATGCCTGCCTGCCTGCCTGCCTTCATGTGTTTGGTGACCTGGCAACCTCAAGAACCAATCAAGCTGCCCAGCTGTGACCTGGCAACCAGAACAGCCAATCACAATGTCCCGCTGCCTGTGACCTGGCAGCTGTGGCATGGCAAGGCGACTTGCGCAAACCATGATCATTAGCCAGCAACCACCTGTCACTTCGCTTATATCCGCTTGTCTATAGAGGTCGAAGAATCGATTGTAATTGCATAGGATGCCTTTCTTTGTGAAATGATAGTCTCTCTTATGAATATGATGTCGATGGGCTGTCATTTTCTTCGACGAGATGTGTCTTGATGGTGGGTTACAGCACAGCTCATTTATCTGCTTCTGAACCAGGACCTTGTGACATTTCTTCACAATTTAATGACCAAATATACCCTGACAGTTGATTTTAGGTGTTTTGGGGACAAGATAATAATAAACACTCTTGTACAGTTGTATTCTAGAATTTGTGTGTATTTTGTCAGCTGTATTCCAATGAGCACATTCCCCAACTTTATGGCCTAGTAAGAAATATCGCACAAATGCAAACCAGGCTCTTCCATTAAGACCCTGCAACTCAATCCTGTAATTAAGGCTAGGTTGTATTTCCAAGCCCCAGGCATATTAGTAATGCAAGTTAAATGGCTGTGGAGCTGCTGCCCTTCACTTAAGCCTTAAGGAATGGTGTCAGATTTCTCTAGTAAGAGAAGCCAGATTCATTGCAGCACCTGGAATGAACACAAATGGATGTTACTGCATCCATGGGTTTTAAGTAGAGTTGGGTATCGAGAACTGGTTCTTACTCCAGTTTGGAAAAAATAAAGACTAGGGTAGTCTGATTACATAATGAATAAATTTTGTGAGCAAGTTCTTTTTAATCTAAACCATACAGTAAATCTAGTGTCAACTATCGAACAAATGGCTCCAATAGGTCTTTTTGTTTTAATGAATCTACAACTTACAGCTCAACCAGAGTTGCCCAACTCTTGAACGATTAGTTGTGCTTTAGGTTTTAGATTCACTAAAAAGGGTTGGCTCATAAGAGTCAATGTAATCTGATTCATGAACAAATGAGCAGGTTCTTTTCGCTGATTCAAAAGAATACAGAACAACCGGCAGTCTAATTGTCTAATGGATGTTTTTTAGTCAGTTATTTTTAGTCAATTAAAAACATACAATGTTAAATCCAATTCCTGAATGAATGATTCTAAACAGCCATTTATAAAAACCTACAGTGCAACCTGTGTAGTCCAGTTCCCAAACAAAATACTCAAAATACAGTACTCAACACAATCAGTGTAGTCCAATTTTTTTATTGAATCAGAATTCAACAGTCTGGTGTGGTGTAATTGTCTAATGAATAATTATCCCCCGGTTTCACAGACAAGGCTTAAGCCTAAAACTAAAATGGAAGTCTGAGCTGTTTCAACTGAAAGAAACTTGCACTGATTGATCTTAAAATATATCAGTGCCTTTGTTTTGTCTCAAGAGCGACACCAGTAATGTTTTTTGTAAGGCACATTTATAAAAATTACTTAAATGTCCTAATTGAACTATGGCCTAATCCTGGCTTAGTCTAAGCCCTGTCTGTGATACCAGGCCTATATTTAGTAAATTCTTGTAAGTGAATAAAAAACATACAGGCACAGCGTAAACGAGTCTAGTCCGATTCTTGAACAAATGACTCTTATGAGACAGTTATTAATCAAAAACATGCAGCACAATCAGTGTAGTCTGATTCCTGAGCAAATGACTCTTATAAGTCAGTTCTTTTTGGTGAATCAAAACCATACAGCACAAACAGTGAAGTCTCAAACAAATGGCTCCCGAACTAATGAATCTTATATGTGGGTTGATTTTAGAGAATCTAAAACATACAACTCAACCAGTGTTGCCAGACTTCTGAACGATTGGCTGTTATGAGCCGACTGAAGCACAACCAGTGTGGATCGATTCCTGAAATGACTCTAATGAGTTAGTTCTGTCTAGTGAATCAAACACAGCTTCACATCAAAAACAGCTTACAGCTTACTGAGAGACTTAAATTAGTGTAGCTACTGACTGGTAGGTAATGTGATACTCATATTTTACAAATATTACCACATTTTTTGTTTGTTTAGCATTGTTGTTAAACATATAACAAACCAGTTATTGGATTGCATTTATTCTTTTCCTTTAACAAGACATTTAAAAAGTCATAAAAATCCTTCACAAGAACTGTTATAAATTTGGCATCAATTGGAAATGGAATGTCACTTTCCCCAAAAAATATTCATTCATTAAAAGTATTAAACAAATCATTAATGGAACCATTTAGGATTCAGAAGCGTAACCAGAAACATTTAATTCATTACAATTCCCATCTGCAGTTTTAAGGTTCAGAGAACAGGAACACAATGACTTGATTTAGATCATTCCTCCAACTGTGAGTGTGAGCCCATCAAACACAGGAGATCTGGCTGCAGGTCCATTTAAACTCGAATTAGATGTCGAATTGTGCGGTTATCTCAGCATCAATCCCACTTGACTCCCCACCAACCTGTAGACAGTGTGGATATGGCTGTATCTTAAAATGATCCGTGCCTTTAGATCTGAAGATAGTGATTTAATTGGTCCCATTAAAACAGCAATGGAGTGCATCAGGTGTCTGAATTACTGGCAGACACAGTGAAAGGTGGCCCACAGGGACGTCGGTAGCCTGCTGCCAGCTCTTTGTGTATGCAGAGGGAGTGTGGGGTAGTGCTGCTGACCTCCATGTGCTACAGCTTTCCAGGGCTGTGCATGACAGCGGCGAGATTTCTCTCGAGAGGCAGTTTTGCCTCATATTCCCCCAGTCGCCTTCAACCTTGACATTCTTCTCAAAAAGCATGTGTGGATATCCATACTAATTCTGGTGACATCCAGTCTGCTGTGTCGTGATCCTACTCCGAGCAGCCCGGGACATGCTACTCAGTCCTCTTAATGCAAATGCACAGAAAGACACAGCAATAGAAGGACAGTAAAAGAGAATATTTATCTTTCACATTTTGACAGAGATGGAATACCAGTATAGTGTTTACTGCACAGCATTTACTGTATACTGACCACTAGAGCTGCAAGATTATGACAGAAATCACAGATGTGGTCATTTCTCTTAATTTTGTAACTATGATACATTAGTTTTGATTACTGGTCTGTACAGCAAAATCACTGACTGCCTAGGTGTTCTGGACTTCTGAAAACATTCCCATTACAATTAAGGTTTTAGTGAAAATTTTGTCATCATTTACTCACCATAATGTCGTTCCAAATTATTTATTCATCTTAGTGAAAGGTACAGGTACAACATAAATCAGTGTAGTCCAATCCCTTAATGAATTACTCTTACGAGCCAGTTATTAATCAAAAACATGCAGCACGATCAGTGTAGTCTGATTCTTAAATAAATTACTCTAATGAACCAGTTCTTTTTAGTGAATCAAATGATGTTCCAAACCATTAAAATGTTTGTTCGTCTTCAAACACAAATTAAACCTAATAGATTTCTGTCCCTCCAAGGAAAGTCCATTCTACTGAAAAGATTTCAAGATTTAAAAAGTTAATGAAGATAGTGTAAAATTAATCAATCACTTCAATTCAGGTTTTCTGAAGAGACACGGTCTCTTAAAATAAAACCAGTTGTAAATAGAAACCTTGGATTCAACTGGAATACGGTAAAGGAACGCTGCTGTTACGCCATGTTACAGCCATGTTTTATTACTTATTTGATCAGTATAACAGCCCTAATATTATTAGTTTATTAACTGTCTTTTGACATCACCTTAAAGCTAATTTACTGCAGTGGAAAGCAAGGTCACATTTTTATCATACAGTATTAGAAAACAAAAGGTCAAGGTTTTGCTGGTTAGTATGGACCAGTGCACATTCAAATATACATGTGTAATCTGACAAAGTTATGACGAAGTTTTCCAAGGCATTGTAGTATAATAGATATTTTACCAGTGTCCTGTTCAGTTTTGGAAGGCTCCTAAATCATGAAATGGACTTATATTTTTCTTACTGTAGTTGTGCAAGTGCCATTGAGTGCCGTCAGTATATACTGTATACTACAGGTGCATCTCAATAAATTAGAATGTCGTGGAAAAGTTCATTTATTTCAGTAATTCAAAATTCAATGTGAGCCAAAATCATCACAATTAAAAGAACCAAAGACTTAAACTACTTCAGTCTGTGTGCATTGAATTTATTTAATACACGAGTTTCACAATTTGAGTTGAATTACTGAAATAAATGAACTTTTCCACGACATTCTAATTTATTGAGATGCACCTGTATATACTTCAGAAATAATAGTGTGCAGCAGCAAAAGTGGCCTTTCGACGTGTTGGTACAAGTAAGAAAGCCTGGGTTATAAGCATGCCAATATCTCCTTGCCGATCAGCTTATCAAGGTCTTCAGGATTGCTACAGACTTCCAGGGTCTCCAGGGGAAGGTGGCCCTCCAGAAATATTGGACACCCCTGAAATACATCAAAGAGGAAATCAATGGAAAATAGCCCAAAATTGTTCATGGCATATTTATGTATTTAGCTATTCTAGCAAAGAGATTTTTTCCCCAAATAATATCACTGGCCCACCTGGATGGTTGGCAACTGAAGCTCAGCCAGAGGCAGCAGCATCAATATTAGCATACCAATTAGATCAGAATCCTTTCATAAGAAGAAGTGTGAATAATTTAAATAATAAATTAATTGTCATTGAAATGAACAGTGATGTAGTAGTGATGTTGAAAATGAAAGTGTTAATCGGCTAAAAAAGAAGCGAGTTAATAATATATGGACTGTGTTTCCAGACTATCACTAAATCATTCACTCTATAGTCTTAAGTAAACTTCAAACGTTTTGTTGTACTATTGTGGTGATGAATCAAAATTTCGAAGTTTTTTGATTATTTATGTTCCATCTGTAGTGAACTCTGGAGCACTGGTTTGTTTCCGATTGGGCGAGAAACCTAGGACTATTTCACAAAAATAGTTTTTGCAAAAAATTCAATATGCTGGAATTCTTTTAATGACGGAAACAACAAAGTCACAGCAGAACTGTTTTGCATCTCTGAGCAACACACAACAGTGTTTTGTTACTGAATCAATCAGCCGTTTGAACGAATCAGTTGAATGAATGACTCAATGACTCACTCATGCAGTGATTTGCTGCCACCTATTGGCGATTTTAGGTTTATATTTACAGTATATTTTCCCTTTTTTCTCAATATCATTTCAAATATCACTATTGAATAAAATACCAGCACAATAACATGCTCAGCAAAATATCGTCTAATTATCGCTATAGAGATATTATTTTTTTTGTCATTATCGCACACCCCTACTTTTGTGCATTTTTTGTATTGATCACTGCCACATTTGACCATTCAGGCCGAGTCTTTTTGCCTTAGATCTCAGCAAGAGTACTAAAATTCTACCATGTTTCAGAGATGAAAAACACCATTTTAGCAATGTCAGGTAATTTACCATAGAAATATATAACTATTACCTTACCTGTTATAGCGCCACCTATAGGCCAATCTACATAAAAATTAGTGTGCTTGTTTAGAATTATAAGTTGCATTTGTTTACATAATTTTGTGAAGTTCTGAGGTTTCTCTTACAAGTTATATGGTTTTGGGTAAACTGGTCTAGAATTGAGTGCTAGCGCCACCCTGGAGACTAATCGCCACTCTGCATGCACCGCACATACAGGGGTGTATTTCATCTGTGGCACAACCCCAGGGCACTTGCAGCAGCTGCTAAGCTAATACCAGTTCTCTGATATATAACCAGCGCCTCTGGGTTTTAATGTTGGAGAGAATGTGAAAATCGAAACGGTTTGTGAGAGAGAGAAACAGAAAGGTGGCCTGAATCCTCAGCAGCTATTCCATCTCGGCTGAGCCTAAAGTGCTTTGCTTACAAAAAAATGTATCTTGTTGTTTTAAAACATGTGGATATTCCAGAATCGCTAATCAGCTTTGCACAAGAATGTCACGAAAATATATCGCCCTAACAATCTGAATTTCCCAAGGCATCTACCGAAAGCGATATCTCGTGTTTCTGGCTGAAATTTCATTATTCATTTCTAGGTCTGCTTGATCATGGCCCATGTCACCCCTAACTTTGAGTATCTATGTGATGTAACCGGGCTTGCGCTGTGTTTTTGCAGAAAGAGAAGTTGCAAGATCAGTCAAGAGTGTGCTGGGAATAAACGGAGCAGGAGAAAACAGATAGGTCGCTGTAGCGATTCTCATCAACTCTCAGGATTCGTGAGAGGGCGAATGTGTTACCGAAGCCACTGAACGTGTAGAAAAATGTCTCTCAGCTCGGAGGAAAACATTGGGTTCGGGGGAAGGTGAGGAAGAGAGTTAGAGGAAGCGAAGGATCTGTGTCAGCCCATCAGTTTGGAGATACATTATTGAAGACTACAGTCAGGCACACGTAGTCAGTCCTCTATGGATCCTGTTTACCACGATGTATCTGCTGTAAATTGCAGGATTAGTGTGAGCGGTTGCTGGGAGTTTGGAAATAGATGGTGCAGTGGAGATGAAGGTGTGTGGGAGAGAGGAACGGGGCATGTGATTTATAATGTAGTGGATAGCAGGTTCTGTCTAAAATGGTTCAGGATACATTCAATCCTTATATTGATTGGAAAACAACAACAAAAAAGTGAGTGACATGAAAACAGACTAAACTGTGACTAAAAATGTAAGGATGCAATTGTGTGCGAGAGGGAAGATGTTATTGGGTGCTATGAGGAATAGACAGAGACAGAGAAAGAAAAATGTGGATCCGAGGCGGATGGCTTGGGTGTAGTTGGCGGAAAAAGAGGTGGGGAGACGGGTGGATAACAAAGCAGAGTGGTTGTGTTAAGGGATTGCAAATTCAAAGTGCTCTGTGAAACGGAGAATGAAAATGAGACCCACACATTTATTTCTATCTCTCTTTCTCTCACACACACATACATACAGTCTCTCTCTCTCTCTGTCTCTCTCTATAAACGAGCACATTCTCTCTCGCTCTCAGTCTCCTGCTGCATCCAACGAACACAACACACTCACTCACTGCTGTGACTTCGTTTATCGCTTCTTTTGTTTCCGTACTGGATTTTATACCAATCAGCCACAGAGACATCTTCCGTTTTTCAGCACTAATCGGTTCTCACTCCGAATTCACCGTCTCGTTTCGTCTAAAGACGCGCACAGAAGATTCCAGCGGATCTGGTCTGTAACACTGCGCTTTCTATAAACAAACATGTAACGTTCATTTCTGTGCTCTATTCGTTTCGCGTTCAGGAGAAGCGTGAGTATAAGACTACAGCACGAAAAAGTCTTGAGACAAGGACACATTATTATTGTTGTTAGCGCTCGAGCTCGTTAACGTTGTTTCGCGTGAATGTACGCTCTTGTTAAATTTGAAACCGCAGCTTTAGACGGTTTGTAACGTCTCGTTAACATTTAACGTCAGTTAACTTGATTTCGGCTATTTAAAACTTTGGTGAACCTTTGAAACTTAGCACGTTTTATAACCGTTCACGTAAACACTGGCTAGTTCAATACGCGGACGTTGTTAACGCGATTCTAATAGTTAAAATTGACTCTCCGCAGATTTATTACGTTAATTAGGCATCAAAACCACATGCCTTTGAATCGCCATCGATGTTGTTGTCGTAAACGCATCCAAGTTGAAAATGTAAAGGTGTATTTTAGTGCGTCCAAAAGTATATTAGAGATCTATAGGAGTTCAGGGTAATCGACAGTGCAGCATTCACGTGATATTTTGAATGAATAATTTCAGCATTGAAGGAGACTGAAATTCATACCGTTCAAAATATTTTTTATGAAAGTAAAATTCTTGGCAAAAACCTATGCCTTGCCTTTAATGTAAAATAACATCAAGAACATAAACTGTGTTGGCACACACTCATGCCCACTATGGCCAAACTATCCTGGCAGCATCACAGCAGAGGACGGCGCTTGATATCAACTTCCTACTTTGTTTTGGCCACCCTTACTTTACTGTTCTCCTGGTCCTGCCCGGTTTTAGGCAAGAAGAAGCTTTACATCGGAGCCCTGTTCCCGATGAGCGGCGGATGGCCGGGTGGCCAGGCTTGTCTCCCTTCTGCCCAAATGGCCCTGGATCTGGTGAACAAGAGAACAGATATTCTTCCGGATTATGAGCTTGAATTAATCTACTATGAAAGTATGGTAAGTGAGCACTGCATGTGAGCCTCTTTAATTACTTTTCATTATGTGAACTGTTTAACAGCATGCAATTGAGTGTGCACCGAATTAGTCATTCCATAAGAGTGTTTACTTGCTGTTGATGTTATTTATTCAAACAGTGTGGAGTGTCATTATCAGTGGCTTGCTGAAGATTTGTGTTCACAGGAGATTTCTGAGCAAAATTACATTTTACTACAGCATATTAGGTCAGCTGTAGTATGCTAATAGGGGTTTGGAGGAAGCTAATGAACATAATGTTCTTTAAATGGGAATTTGTACTTGATTCAGCATGACTTCATTAAAGCTGCATTACAGCATCATATTATTCATCGGTTATGCTGTCACCTGAGGTTTGCTGGCAAAAATCTATTCATAGCAGCTCAATATACCTTCCGCTTTCCCTGTTCATATCTTTCCATTTGCTTCACTCTCTCTCTACTTATCTCCATCTTTCCCACCTGCGTCCCTCCTCCCCCGCACAAGAGATGCCAATGCATACTGCCTCTCTCTCTCTCTCTCTCTCTCTCTCTCTCTCTCTCGCTCTTTCTCTCTCTCACACACAAACATACACATATATGCAGAGTGCAAGCCAGAGTTTTAGACAGAAAAGACATACAGATACATGCAGCGTGCAAACTGTTAATTCCCTGTGACTGTTTGGTGTTGCTAAGAGCTTCTCCGTGATTGGTCGGAACGGGTCTGCATTGGAACCCCGCTTCAAAGATACAGGAGAAGGAGGAAAGACTGGGGGTGGAGGTTGGCATGACAACAGTTACCAAGACCACTGCTGTTCAAACAAACACATAAGGCCACAGATTGCTCTGACAAAAGAGAGAAAAAAGCACGGCCCTTTATGATTATTGCATAAACACAGGCAGATGGATAAATGGGAGAAATTAGCCGGCTGGTGTGAGACTATAGACGTATGAATTGCCGTTCTTCCGTCTGCACTCGGACATATTGAGAGCATCGTTTCTGATCCCAAGCGGTGGGTGGATGTACTCGGGACCCCTATGGATCAGAATGAATGCATGCACACAGAAACACTCTCATGCAGAGAGCCGAGTCTGATTAGGATTCAGCACCACGGACAGCTACATTTAGAGAGCAGGAAAGCGCTGTGTCATCAGGAGGAATAAAGCGAGCAGGAATATTTAATCTGAGTTGGGTTTTAGGTATTCAGACCCAAATGTTCCGTCCTGAGCCACAGAAGGAGCAGTTTCATTAAACCTGTGCCCAGCACGGTTCTGGGCCGTTCTGATTGGAGCGGAGGACGGCGCTCTCCGTGGGGCGATAGGGATGGTACGAGGAGGGCAGGCTTATTAGTATGGACTGGACCTGTGCCTGATTTCCCCAGAGCCCCAGTGTGAGATCACTTGGCCTTAACACTTGCACCGTGGGGTCGTTAATGTGTTTTTGGGGATTGTCCACTGATTTGAATGATGGAAGAGACTCTGAAATCCCTTGTTCTAGGTGTTTTCAGTGCTGTAGAGTCAGTATTTAAAAGTGGACTCTTTCTTCATTTCCAGGGTTCTCAGAAGTGGAAGTCATCATAGTTGGGTAAATTTGTAGAGTAGTGAACAGAATCTATAACAAATATAAAAACAAATATAATTTTTGCATTCCCATTTGGTCCAAAAGTAAGAAAGAAGAAAAAAGCCCCGTCTCAAATGCCCTTTTTGTATTTTTTCATATGTAGTCAACCTATCCTGTTTTTGTTTAGTCAAGTTTTAGTTGACTAAAAGTCTGGGAATTTTAGTCTAGTTTTAGTCTATGAAAATGTATTTTTTAGTCATGCTGCATAATGGTTAAACTGATAATCACAATTATTTTGCTCACAATTATAATTGTGATTACTGATCATGATTGTTGTCATTTAACATCAACATTATGAAAACTGGTAAAACTCAAAAGCTAAAAGAGTGAAAATCCTAATATTAATTCCAATAATTCTTAATTATATTCTAGTTTTTCTAATAAAACAACAACAACAAAACATTGTATTGTGGCACTTATTTAGCAACCACAGTCTAGTCAAGATGCATGTTTGGATTTATCACAGTTTGACACTAAGAAGGTTTAATGGCAGATTTACGCAACAAACACTGCAAATTACCATGTGAAGGAACACAAACTGGCTGTATGATACTTTAATATGAGCAGAATATCTCAATGGAGATTGTTAAACTCCAACTTTTTGTCAAGGTTTTCAGCTCATCAGCGCTTTTTCCACAGTGTAGAGAGAGAGAGAGAGAGAGAGAGAGAGAGAGAGAGAGAGAAATGGTTGCCAGATTGTAAGTAAAACCCTGGGCAGAAAATGTGTCCATTTTAGTGAAAATAAACAAATCTCTGATAGGGGGATTTAAATTCTTGACATCTAGTTCATCCATTACCTAGCAATCAAACCCATGACCTTGTGCTACTGTTTGAGCTGCAGAAATGCTATATTGTTTAATTTTATGCAAATATCAAGTATCCTGATCATTTTATGCACTTTTAATTAGACAATTAAGTTTTCTAAAGAGTGTGTCATTAAGCTAATTCAATCCTTTCTTGTCCTCCAAGTCTGATGAAGTCAAATGAGTGCATTGAGACAAAATGTTAATTTGTTTTTAGAGTTTATAAGCTTTATTCATATTTAGTGAACTTACTATTAGCAGCAAATACTAGTATTTTCTGCGCTTCTAGCTGCGCTTTTAGCTGAGTGGGAGAATGTCCTTCAACTGTGCTGTCTTCACTGTGACTGCATGCAGAAACAAACAGAGCAGTGAGTGTGGTACGATTTAAAAACAAATGACTGTTATAAGTCACTTCCTTTAATCAATCGGTCAAAATCAGAATCATGAAATCAATCAGATACACATTTGCAACAATCTAATGAACTGAATCTGCTGAATCCATCAGAGCAGTTAACATTTGACTCAGACTCACTCTCTAATTGGTTGTTTGTATAATGTTAATTAATAATTATGCACTACTGTTTAAAAGCATCGGGTTTGTAAGATATTCTGTAGGTTTTAAATAGTATTACACTTCAAAATAACTTCTATTTAAATTTATTTGGAAAATGTAATTTATTTCTGTGATGCAAAACTGAATTATCAGCATCATTACTCCTTCAGAAATCATTCTAATATGCTGATTTGTTGCTCAAGAAACATTTCTTATTATCAATGTTGAAAACTGTTGTGCTACTTAAAGTTTTTGCTTTCAGGATTCTTTGATGAATATAAAGTTTAAAAGAACAACATTTATTTGAAATAGAAATATTTTATAATGTTATAAATGGCTTTACTGCCACTTTTGATTATTTTAATGCATATTAATGCTAATTAGTTGATAAATTATAAGTAAAAATAGTTTTTTAGTAACAAATAGAATGTTAAAAATTAAAAAAAATATATTTTTCTGTGTAGTTAGAACCTTACATGAGCAGTCAAATCAGTCATCAAATAAGGAAATATTCCTCCTATCTTCAGGATAATCTGCATTCTGTGTTTTCAAAAAAAAAATTAGAATTCAATTTTTGTAGTTGTTTTGATTCGGTGGGACCCAGGTGCTTTAAAAGAGTGAGGCTCACGCATGGCTTCCCTCAGGGTTGGAAAGTCAGGACAGGGAGGAGATTTAGAGCCCAAACAAAGTCTCCGTTCTGGGGATATGATTCTGCTGACGACCCCCAGGGAGTCTGGAGAGAGTCTGCTCAAGACTCTGGAGGACATACCATGTGCCTGAACGCATTATGTACAGTCATGCTCATTTTATTTATTTTATTAAAAAGAATGTGTAGGCATTTGTCCACAATAGAGACAGCTGAAGAAACTCTCTCGCATAACTGTGTGGAGTGTCACATTAATTTCATGCTTTTCACAGGAAATCATTGTAATTCTGAAAAGAAAAGCAGTTTCTCACTAAAATGCTTCTTTTGTTGCGATTGAAATAATTGGAGTAATTTAGCAGGATGTTTAGAAGAAATTAAAAGCATCGGGAGTGACAGAAATAGAGATGTGTCTCTAAGGAAGCAAGATTAGACAGCAATAAGTAAAGAGCAGTCAGCCGCCACAGGGTTCTGCCAATTGAATTTACGTGATTGCACCAATCAAGCCTTGAATCATTTTAATCTCATGTTTGTTTTTATTCTTTTTAGGTTTTGCCCCTGTTTAAGCTTTTCTTTGTTCCCAAAACAACAGAAATGCAACAAAAGCCCAGCTTTAGAAATGCTGGCTGTGCCCAAGGCCACTGCCTGCAACTCGGTTTGCTCTCAACACATGATCAATTGTGGCTTTAACCTACTATTATCATTTAAATGAGATATTGATTTGTCATTGACAGTAATTTTCAGACAAATGGAGGAAAAAAAGATGCTGATTGTCAGCGTCGGTTAAAGACTGATGAGAGTACATGTCTAGCAAACAAACATAGTTATTTGGTGTATATATGAGAAAATGCATGTGTCCTTGGAGGACTCCAGCTGTCCTCTGTATGTATTTATTGCTTTATCTGTCTCTGCTTCTTTCTGTTCTACTTTCCCATGCATATTTATCTCTACTTATGTGATTCAGTATGAAATGAAGTCTCTCTCCCTATGGGGGTCCTTATACTGAAGCGGCGAATGTATATACAGTACAGTGTGAAAAAATGTTTTTGTCGAGGTATGCAGTTTTGAGCATGGAGTGACAGGATGCCTCATGAATAGTGACAGCTGTGCTTCAAATCTGAATATAGATTATATATTAAAGTGCTTTTCTCTCTGCTTTCAGTGTGATCCTGGTGAGGCCACGAAGCTGCTGTATGACCTGCTGTACACGGAGCCCATAAAGATCGTCCTGATGCCAGGCTGCAGCTCTGTGTCCACACTGGTGGCCGAAGCCGCGCGCATGTGGAACCTCATAGTGGTGGGTTTTCCTCTTCATCAGATCTCATTCGCTTTGAATGTTTACAGATGAGATGTCGATGCAAGGATGGTGAGAAGGTTTGCGAAAGTGATGACAAAATGTTCTTTTTCTGCAACAAACATTGCATTGTTCAGGCATCCACTAAAAATTTCAGATGGGCGAGTGAAAGCAATTTTACTTGATATTGTTACAATACATGTAGTTACTGCAGAAATGAGGTGATTCAGCCAAGCAGTTAAATATCAGGGATCATAAAAATTATAGGTTTAATTCCAAAAGAGGAGTATAAAAGGATTTGAATGCACAGATTTCAACAGGGATTGTTTGCTGTAAGGATTTAGAGAAATATACAAGAGTTATGAAATTAACACCTCATTTTGCAACCAGAAAGTTGAGAAAATTATAGCATGTCTCACTTTTGATCGTTTTGGGAAATGCAAGTTTCATAGTTTCTTTTTATTTAGAATATGTGTTTCCTCATTATTTGAACTGTTAGAGATTATGTGAATGCATGCATAAATGTATAAAAATATACCTAAAATATACACTACTGTTCAAAAGTTTGGGGTCAGTAAGATTTTTATTTTTTTCTTGAATAAATGCATTATTGTGGAATATGAAAACATTGAAGAAGTTAATTTATTGTTTTTTTATTATTATTTCATATTACTGAACTTAAGCCAATCACTGACTTAAGGTCCACAGTGATTCATTAAGTTGAGTTTGTCAGTCTGTCTGTGTTGAAGAGGTCGATCAGATAGGATGTGTATGAATTGTATGTGCTCATCAGAGGGCAGGATTAATTACATTACTTTCAAAATAAAATCTAATCATGTGCTTTTAGTATACACTAAATTGACATGATAATTTACACCCCTAGTAAAAAAATAAATATACTAAAATGTATTTGAAATACATTTATTTCATGCTAAGAATACTACAAATACATTTACATATTTATGTACTTAATAAAAATACCCTGCAATTGTACTTTTGGTATACTAAACTGGTATACTTGAAGTCTGCTCATTTGGAACAACTAATTTTGTACTTAATGCACCTTAATTGTGAGGAGAAAGTAGTGCTAAAGTCCAGCTAAAGATATACTGAAGTATATTTGATTGTGCTAAAGTTGAACTATTGCATGTATATTATAACATAATATCTTGCATTTAAAGACCAATATTATTCAAAGATCATACAATCCTCATCAGTAGTGACATTAAAACACATTTTAGGGTTAATATTTAGTAATCCAAATTACTAAATTTTTATATCAGTAAGTCTCAAGCAGTATGCCAGTAAATATGTTAACAGATTTGAACTATACTTAGTATGAAATAAATGTTATTTTCTTACTAGGGACAGATTAAAAAAACATTAAAAGAGGCAAACGTAACTGTAGTCACTGGCATTTGGTTTTAATGGCTTCTGTATGATTCTGTACATCCCAAACCGAACTCTCCAACAGGTTTCATCACTGAAAACGTTATACCGCAGTGAAGATGAGCTACCCAAATGCATTCCTACTTCGTTCAAATACCCGAAATCAGTGAAATGGCTTCCAGACATTTTGGATCAGATATTTATGTCATTTGATTTCGCTTTTGGCTCGTCTTTGAAGTGCACTCCCACTGCCTCATCTTACTTCTTTTTTTTTTTTGAAAATCAGTCTCTTTATTTTTCATGCTCTGCTCTATTTTTATATCTGTTGAGAGCTTTTTCTCTTCACATGTGAGTTTTGACCTATATATCCCCCTGCTGGCCTTGAAACCCTCCCTTTTTCCACCCCCTCAGCAGACCTGTCGCTCAACGACATCTCACCGCATCTGTGAATGACATTGCGTTATTGGCAAAATAGCTCAAAAACCCTCTGCTGTCATCTTATTTGACTGCCTGATTAACACAGAACAGGAAATGTTGAAATTTAAACCTCCATTTTCTTTCATTTTACACCTGTGTTTTGGATTTTAACTTTTTATCACAGCTTTGCACGCTTGTCTCGCACACTACATTCTCCAATGTTAAATAAAGCTGATCCCAGTGAACTGTGATCAACCCAGCAGGTAGATAATTTAGCCTCTTGGGTGCTGGTTTTCCTGCGGGTGATTTTATCGCACATTTTTCTTCACTAGCTTGTTTCTAATTTTTCTCCGAAGGTCTCAGTGTCTGTACAGTGGAGATATGTGAATGTATTTCTATTGCTCGTTTCTTATGACCATTGATATGTGCTCGCAGTTGTCCTACGGATCCAGTTCACCAGCACTCTCCAACCGTCAGCGTTTCCCCACCTTCTTCCGCACGCATCCCTCAGCCACATTGCACAACCCCACCCGTGTACAACTCTTCCAGAAGTGGAAGTGGACCAAAATCGCCACTATCCAGCAGACCACCGAAGTCTTCACCTCTGTGAGTGAGATGTTTACATGTACAGATGTTTTAAAAGCAATAATCATGCAATGAAAAGCTTGCTGACTTTTGCACAACCAGTAGAGATTCATTATCATTTGAATCTTGTGTTGGTCACATGCTTAATGTCCCTTGTGCTGGGTAGCCCCACCCACTCTGAAATGCCATTGGTCCAAAGTCCTGCTCTGCATAGTTATGAAAAGTGTTATTAGCATGAACTGACATTCAAAACCCAATTCATTTCTATAATGTGACTAATTTGAAATGTAAGTGTATTTCAAAGTAAACCAGTGTATCCAGTGAGGACAAAAATGTAGGGCAGGACTTGATTTCATCCAATGCAAATTCACTGGATTATGTCAGGTCGGGTTTGCACTAGGGCTGTGCGATATGGACAAAAAAAACCTATCGCGATTTCTTTTATCAATTTTGCGATTTCGATTTTAATCACGATTTTGACACACACAGACATGCTTTACAGTCATAAATGCATTAGCCAAAAAGCCATGTGTTGACTGTGAAACCGTAGACTTTAATTATATGCATTTATGGTGTAATTACTAAATTTCCGTGTCAATCCATGTTAATTTTTACCGCGATTAATGCGCTGTCATTTTATTTCAGTGCATGCAGCACAGCAGAAATAGACTCTGTGCGGAAACGATCGCAGCATGACTGCTGCAGACACACCGCTCCTGGAGCGCACTGCCGGACCGCAATCGCATGCAGTGTGAACGCTCTGATCCGTTAACATGGGCGCGGACAAAATACGCACCACAGACGGAGTGTGTGAACCTGGCGTTACGTTTGTATGCCCGCCTGGTCTGTTCTGTTCTCGTGCTCCATTTAGGCGCGCTGCATTCTGATTGGTTCGGATAGCATACTGCGGGAGGTCGGGGGCGCGGAAAATCGTGCTGTAAAGCGATTTAGAAATCGCGCAAGCTCAAATCGCAATTTTATGACGATTTCGATTAATCGCACAGCCCTAGTTTGCACTTAGAAGTGTGGTTGAAAAATAAGTAGCCTTTATGATGTCAGCAAAAAAGAAAATTGTTTCAGAGCTGGATTATTACATTTTGATGTAATATTATGAAAACATTTTCTTCTTTGGAAACTATTCCCCCTGTTTCTTATTGCAAAATCCATTTGCATCGACCTTGACCTAAAATATAACTTCAAAATCTTGATTTGTTTTAGTTGGCCAGTAATCAATTTAAAATGCTAAAACAGTTTTATGAATTGTAATGTATTAACATAGTACAGTACAATATATAAAATAAGCATGTTATTTTATGAGTGCATTCGCTCTCTGTTTCATTTACATTACATTTACATTTATTAATTTGGCAGACGCTTTTATCCAAACTCCCTGAAACTTTTTCCAAACAGATTTTCAAGGCTTCTGATCGTATTTCACAGCTGCCAGCTTATTTACATGACTTCAACTGAATGAATGAATGAATAAAATGCTTTCATTGCATGGAAACATCTGCATTATTTTCTCTAAGATAAAACATTTTATCATTGTATAGTTGGTGACTTTTTGTGCAGAAAACATTTAAGTTTAAAGTCATCTAGTTGATATTGCTTCTGTCTTTACAATTATACAGTATGTGTCCTTGAGCCATTTACATTTAATAATTTCCATATATTTAAAATACATTTATTTTATACTTAGTTCAAATCTTTTAACGTATTTACTGACATGTCGCTTGAGACTTACTGATATAAAAACTATAATTAAACTTTATTTGGAGTACTACTTGTGCACAATGCACAGTTTTTTAATATTAAGCCTAAAATGTGTTTTATTGTTATTATTGATAAGGATTGCATGATTTCTGACTAATATTGGTCATTAAATGCACAATATTTAAAGTTTACCTAAAGTATACTTGCAATTAGTTACGATTTAGCACAATCAAATATACTTCAGTATATCTTTAGTTGGACTTAAGCACTACTTCTGCACAATTGAAGTGCATTAAGTACAACATTAGCAGACTTTAAGTATACGGTTTAGTATGCCAAAAGTACAATTGCAGGGTATTTTTATTAAGTACATAAATATGTAAATGTATTTTTAGTATACTTAGCATTAAATAAATATATTTCAAAAACATTTTAGTATATTTATTTTTCACTAGGGTTAGCAGTTGCTTTTATCCAAAGTGACTTACAGATGAGGTAATGATGTAATGACAAATTTTACCCCTTAAGACTCATATTGATAATCAAAATAACATATTTAAACATAAATAACATATATATAATCATTTTTCTAGTTAAAATAGTTTATTCATGCCTTCAAATGGCTTGAATGAAACTCTACATGCTTTCTTCATTTAGTATAGGCGAAGGCGAATAAATATGAATATGCAAATTAGTCCCCACCTCCATTTAGTCACATCAGCTCAGACCTGCTGCACTGTTTGAACCAGAAACTAAATTCTTTAAAGACCACAATCTTATACATGCATATAAACAAATACTGAATTGAATGATTGTTAAATGAACCAAATATTTTTGTGATTGATTCAGATCAATTAAATGGTTTATCTAATGAAATCAAATTATTCTGAATGAGCAAAAAACACTTTTTGAATCAAATTGAAACCCAACTCACATTGAAACCACCCTACTTTTAGCTAATGTGATCTGATAATAGTATTTTCTTTTTACAAGAAAGGATCTATTTCATCGGTTTAGGTTAACATCTTGGCTAGATTTTTATTGCATTACACACAGCATTTTTTCTTCTAGCGTGGACAAACACAGTCCTTGTAAAACACTATGCAGTGAGTGCCTGCCTGATGCCAGATATCTGAGTCGTGCAACTCAGACAGGCTGTGTTTTACGTAACTGAGGGTTTGAGAAGCACATGCTTTACTTCAGGGTATAGCATGTTGTTTTGTGTGCTTTGTAGGTGAAATGTATCTGTGTGCTGTAGAAGACAACATCTGGGATGTGGGATTGTGGGCTGTAGCTGATGTAAGCTTGGCTCTGTTCCTTTGTTTCCTCCTGTTCTCT
Source organism: Sinocyclocheilus anshuiensis (assembly GCF_001515605.1). Lineage (NCBI taxonomy): Eukaryota > Metazoa > Chordata > Actinopteri > Cypriniformes > Cyprinidae > Sinocyclocheilus > Sinocyclocheilus anshuiensis. The sequence goes on from NW_015542555.1 coordinate 1,111,006, forward strand.
GCAGCCTGAGGTTATACAGACTGTATTAACATTTACACGCTTGTTTTATTGGTACACGCAGGATGGTAAACAGTAAACAGGTCCCAACAAAAGAAATTAAATCTGCTAGTCTCTTTCTAATTTTCTTTCTTCCCTCATTTTCGTTCTCCATGCCTGTCTTATCTCTGCCTTTCCGCCGCAATAATATTATTTTTCTACCCGGCATCACTTCTCGTCTATCTGCAGATGTCTCTATGCTCTTTACTTTCCCTCCCTCTCTTTCTCTGTTCTCCTTTAATCTCGTTCTCTCTCTCTTTCTCTCAGACTCTGGATGATCTAGAGCAGAGGGTGAAGGAGGCAGGCATTGAGATCAGCGTGAGGCAAAGTTTCCTCACGGATCCTGCTGTGGCCGTCAAGAACCTCAAGGTGCTTTCACTTTCATTCGTTTCATTTATGGCCTCGCTGCCACAGTGATGTACAGGTGTTGCTGTCAGTGCCGCGTTAGAGAAATCAGATCAGCACCGTTCTCAACAACATCTCACGATTCTCAGACAGATGCCAAATACAAATAGTGTGTCTGAAAGACACTTAATATTCAGTAATATCATCAGTTTGAGGGCACTTAGACTGCTGGATGAGAACAAAACTTGAACTGAATTAAGCTGAATAATGACACTGTTGTCTTCTGCTTCATAGCTGAATTGAATTTGTTCATAATTGATTGAACTGAATTGAATCAACATTGAACTGGCCCTACTGTCTTTAGTAGAACCTCTTATCATTGAATTAAACTTGTTTCATAATAGATGAAATCTCACAAAAACAAGTCCAAGGTTACACTTTACCAAAAATCTGATTAATAAAAACAAAAATATATATGAATGCATGATTAGGTTATATTTTTAAGCCTGTTTTTAAGATTGCTTACAGATGTTTAATTTTAATTAAAATTTGTTGTAATTTCTATTATTTTCTAGTATTACAGTATTATGATAATACAATGTTTTTTTAAATACATAAGATAACATTTATTTCCCAATAAATAAACAAATAAATAAACAAAAAAAACTATTCTTTAATATAATTTTTAAAGAACAACATAGTATGTCATATAGTGATTTTATTTGTTATTTAAACAACACAACAAATACTAGAGTAACAATTATTTTTTATTTTTTTGCTTATTTGCTTATAGTACAGGGACAATACTGTATTTATGTATTTATTTAACAGTCTTAGTCTTAAATTGGGTAACACTTTAGTTTAGGGACCAATCCTCACTATTAACTAGTTACTTATTATCATGCCTATTATTAACATATTCTCTGTTTATTAGTATTTATAAAGCACATATTCTGCATGATGACCATATTCTACATCCCTAACCCTACCCAATAACTAAACTTAACAACTACCTTACTAACTATTAATAAGCAGCAAATTAGGAGTTTATTTAGGCAAAAGTCATAGTTAATGGTTTGTTAATAGCGAGATTTGGACCTTAAAATAAAGTGTGACCCTAAATTGCAGCTGTAGTCCCTGGTAATGAAGATTTGGGGGAAATGTGTTTAGAAAACTGTAATGAATATAATGTCACAGTACAAAAATTGATTTTCTTTAAGCAAAACATATTTATTTATGTATTTATTTTGGTTTTTGGTGCCTTGAAGATTCCCCCAAAAACAGACACAAACACCTTTGTTGCTCTCTCTGGGTCTGTCACGCTAAAGGACATCATTGAAGTCCGGGAGTAAAATACAACAGTGTGGGGATCTGATCTCATTCTTGAGGAGAATCATGTTAATTGGAACACGGGTCAGATGATCTGTTTCCCCCCAGTCCTCTTTCCAGTGACGGCTGGGCCCCTGGCTGCCTGTTTAGCAAAGGCCTGCCATGTGTGCCGCCCTAGTTTTGGTGCACAAGATTAATGGAGTACCACCAGAGGAACCATGGTAACCTGGAATATAGCACACTGCTGAGAGGGGAAAGTAGCACTGATTGGACTGCATGTTCAAACCAAAATTACTGCAGTGTTATGCATAGTAGCACTCTCAAACCTCCCTCTGATGCTAATTCACTGACTTTTGCATTCATTGCTTTGTTCTAATTCTCAATTCTCACTCTGCTCCTACAGCGGCAAGATGCTCGCATCATTGTGGGCCTGTTTTACGAAACGGAAGCCAGGAAAGTGTTTTGTGAGGTCGGTAATCAGCCGTCCAGCTGAGCATTATTAATCTTTGTCAATGTCATAGGGGAAACATGGTGTTTCTGTTCATTTTTCATTCTTGGCTCAAGTCGTTCCTTAAGCCGACCTGTTTCACACAACACAACTGCAGGTCTATAAGGAGAAGCTGTATGGGAAAAAGTATGTGTGGTTTCTGATTGGCTGGTATGCTGACAACTGGTTCAAGATCAAAGATCCATCCATCAACTGCACTGTGGAGCAGATGACAGAAGCTGTGGAGGGTCATGTGACCACTGAGATAGTCATGCTCAATCCAGAGACGGTGCGAGGGGCCTCTAACCTGGTGAGTGGGACTGAATAATCTTTATTTTCTGATTCCTAATTATAAGAATTGCTCAGTTTGTGTCCCGGGGCTAGGCCCAGACCGTGCCACATTTGTGCTGTGGACTTGAATGGTATCTTGAAGGTTTTTGTTTTTTTGCCTGTTGGATGTTAAAATGTGAAAAAAATCCATAGGAGGAACATATTGAACATATGGAAGCTCGTTTCCGCCACTGAATAAAAAAGAAAAAAGGTAATTGCGTCATTTAATATCACAATTAAATGACTTTATAAAGTTATAAAGTCAGAATTGCGAGATATAAATTTATATAAAGTCAGAATTGGGAACTCACAATTCTGCGAAAATTCTGAGTCAGAATTGCAAGTTTATATTATATATTTGCGAATAAAGTTATAAACTATAATTGTGAGATATAAACTAACAGTTGTAAAAAAATGTCAGAACTGTGAGATATAAACTCATGATTATGTGAAAAATGAAGATGTCTGAGTTTATATCTCACAATTCTGACTTTTTCTCAGAATTCCGATATAAACTTGCAGTTGCGAGTTATGAAGTCAGAATTGCAAACTCACAATTCTGAGAAAAAAAGTCTCATAGAGTTTGTTATATATTTGCGAATTTATCTGTCTATTCTGACTTTATAAAGTTATAAAGTCAGAATTGTGAGTTATTAACTAACTTGCAATTGTAAGAAAATGTCTAAATTGTCAGATATATACTCAGAATTGCGAAAAAAAAGTCAGAATTGCAAGATATAAACTCGTGATTGTGATAAAAAAAAGTCAGAATTCTGAGTTTTTATCTCGCAGTTCTGACTTTTTTCTCAGAAGTGTGCGATATAAACTCAAAAGTCAGAATTTGTGAGATAAAAAGTCGCAAATACCTTTTTTTTAAATCCTGTGGCAGAACTAGGCTTCCATAGGAACACAAGCCATATCTAGAGACCAGAATATTGTAGAGACTTATATCCAAAGACTATAGAAAACCCAAGGCGTGTCACTCTTATAGTTTTGAATGGAAAAATGCAACACTCAATATGGCCGCTCCATCGAAGGAAGCCCCGCCTTCTGAATAATAGAGCCAATTGCTAATCGGTAAAGTGGTGGACAAGTGGTGTGTACTTGTCACCTGTTCTTAAAACTTATAGCCATGATGAAATAAAGGCTTTTAAAATTTTTTTTAATAAGATTCGAGTGCCTTGGACTACCATTATTCTTACAAGCTAATCGGTAAAGTCAGTGCGTCACTGCAGCTGCTGTTAGAAGTCCCGGTTGCTATAGAAACAGTCAGTGTTCGGAAATGTGTGTTTAGGGCCACGCATGCGCACTGTCTGGTCTATCCTGAAAAAATATATTTTTTTTATGCAATTTGAGCAAAAGAAACAACATTTATGAAACGGTTGTTGTCAGATTTCATTGGCGATTTCAAATATGAAATTTAATTGTAAGCTTGGCGACAAGTTTTGGAGAATTTGATGTTTCCCCATTCAAAGAGATAGGAGTTGCACTTGCATGCCTGAGAGGCGTTTCAAAGATTGCCGACGAGACAGAGACATGACTGGCCTTAAAGGGACTTTGTTATATCATAACAGTTGGGTGGACTTTTTTGACTTGAGATAGTAAGCTACCACCCAGAACACCCTAGCAACCACCTTGCAACTGGATTTTGATAGTAAGTTCCAATCAAACCTCATACAAAGACTGCAAATTACCTATACATTCTGAAAATACCATAGAAACCACATAGCAACAGACTAGCAACGTCTAAGACCACCTTAGCAACCGCAAAACAACACACCAGCAACCACTAAGAAGCTCATAGCAGCTGCATAGCAACACATTAGCAATCACTAAGAATCCCCTATCAACCACATAGCAGCTGGGAAATGCAAATTACTGCAAATTTGGTTTTACATTTCGAAAATGACATAACACTTTAACAACCACTAAAAACACCTTAGCAACCTTAGCAAAAATCTTTATTAGTTAATATTGTGTAGAATAAGTGTTTCAGCTTTTTCTGTATTTTCTTTAATTTGGCTTTAGTGAATTACTGTATGCTCTGTATCTGTTGGCCATCAGCCACCCTGCTCTCCACATGTCCTCGTCGGTCATTGAAAAACCCATAATGACTGTCCACCAGTGTCCCGTGTGTTCCCATATGCTGCACGCTTTACAATTACATCATCCTCAGATTAGCGCGCCATACGCAAGCTTCATTTTGTTTAGATAACTAACTCCGTTTCCCCACTGGGAACGTCCCATAACCTACCGTCATATCTTTAGCTGTGCACATGCTATTCTCAGATCTGAAAACCCGAAGAGTCCCGTTGGGGTCAGAAAGCTCTGGTCCAACTGCTGTCCCCCTGGGAGAGCTGGATGGACAGGTGTGAGCTCCAGGGGGTGCTGTCTGGAGCCCACCCAACTCCGGTGCTCTGTGCTGGGAATTGGCTCGACGCATATGTCCCTGCTGTTTTCCTGGAGCCGGAGCAATCTGGGCACGTATCCAGACACCTATGCTTCACATATGACGTAAAAAATTTGTGATAAGATGGCCATGCTAAATTGGCTCAACAACACCATAATTTGTTCCCCTCATCATCGCTTTACCTTCACTTTGAGGGTGTAATTTTAAGAGAGTCGAAATGCTTCTTGACGCGCAGTTTCTATCCGCACACGTTCTCCGCTGTCCATTTGCATCAAGCAATCACCAGATGCCCATCTGCAGCTTGGCTCATTTCCTAAAACGCACCTGTTTGAAGCGAGGAAGGTGCCTCAGCTGTTTCTATAAGGTGTGAAAAATGTCAAGGAAATCGGTTTTCATATGCCGCCGCGATAAGTGCGCGCCAACTCTATTTCTTTTCCCAGTACCCCCTTAATGACATGGAACATCTTCAGAGCGTGTGTGAAAGCGGGAGTTTATTTTTGGCGCTTCAGGTCCTGGTGTGTGTGAATGAAGATTTCACACCCAGGAGAAAAGTACCTCCATCTATATGATGCACTCCCACGGTAATGAACTGTAATTGTAACTTACCTTGACCCCTCTCTCGCTTTCTCGCCATCGGAAGTCTGGCGCTTTTTTCAGTTAGGCGCTTTTGTAGCGACAGTGAAGTCATGCATAAAATCCATCATGCATAAGCTCTTGTTAGCGCACTGAGTTTTTCCCGTGTGCGTATGCTTTCATATGCATGCCAGATGATACCGTATGCCCTCTGTTTTGATCCAGACCTCGCAGGAGTTCCTAGCACAGCTGATGTCCAAGCTGGGTGGGAAGAATCCAGAGGAAACCGGAGGGTTTCAGGAAGCTCCTCTGGCGTATGATGCGGTTTGGGCTCTGGCTCTGGCTCTCAATAAGACAGTGGGGCCTTTGAAGGCAAAAGGACGGAGATTGGAAGATTTTAATTACAATAACAAGGACATTACTGCGGAGATCTACCGAGCCCTCAACACCAGCTCCTTCGAGGGAGTTTCGGTGAGTGACAGCTTTGGCTACATAAATAAAGGTTCAGTAGTCATTAACAATATATTTCATATTCAGTGATACACAATTGTGATACCACAGTAAAACTAATATGCTAACTAATGTTGTTATTGTAAATTAAATCTAAAACAAAAACATTTTAGTTAATTGAAATAAAGCTGAAATAAAATAAAATTAATATTAGATGAAAAACTTAAAGTAGAAATGTTATCTTCGCAACTAACTGAAATAAGAAGTTTTGTGTAGTAAAATTACTAAAACTTAAATAAAAATAAATAAAAAAGATAAATAGAAATATTATAAAAAATAAAACAGTAAAATAGAAATATTACAAAAATAAAAACCAAGAAATGACATAACAACATTTTTAAATTTTAAAAAATTATGACAATAACAAAACTTAACTCAATGAAGCCTGCTGTATCATATTAAATACCCAATCTTCTAAATTATCGACATGATTAAAACTTTGCTGAAATACTCTATTGTACATGTGTGGGCATCTTTACTGATTTTAATAAAGTAATATCGTTAGTAATATTTCAAGATGAACACTTCCTAGACTGAAGCAACTTAGGTTTACTTGATTTTCCATACATCATTTTTAGAAACATCATGTTAAAATTTGAGTTAAAAAAAACATGTTAAAAATTATTCAAATATGATTTAATCTAAATATTTACAGGGTTTCATATTTGCAGGGTAAAACTAAAATTAAAATGTAAACTGAAAATATAAAAAAAAAAAAAATTCAAAATATTGATGAATACCACAATAGCATATAAATAATACTATACTAAAATTTAAGAGAGCGATAGACACCGCAGTATAAAAATGTTTCTGTTCTCTCTCAGGGTCATGTGGTGTTTGATGCCCAGGGTTCCAGAATGGCATGGACCCTCATCGAACAGCTGCAAGGTGAGCAAAACAAAAGTAATGTTATGATTTATTTCCCCCTGAAAACTGTAAGGCACAGATATAATAAAGTGTAAATGAGAGTGAGTGTGGACAGCAGGTGTAGCCTGTATGCATGGTTGCTTCTGCTCAATTCCAAAATGATGAACGACTCTGCGATCAGTGTTCTCGCTCCATTTGGAGAGTAGCACAGGTGTCAGGTAAAACACTGTTTTTCCTAGGTTCAAAAGCTCCAGAGCTGTAATCATTTTGCCAAAGCCAGAGAAACGACTCTTGAATTGTTTTTTTTTTTTTTAGCTCAGTGTCTTTTTTTTCACAGCTCTCATGCACTCTCAAAAAATGATTGAAGAGAAAAAAATTACATATGCATGAAAACTTAATACAATTCACTGAATATTTTAGTAGACATGGTGGTTCAGAAGAAGCCACTCTCATATCCATATTAAATTAGAATTTTTTTGAACCCATTCATTTTTGTCCGTTTTTCTTTTTAAGATCCATCATTTTGGGACATAGGTTTGAATAAAAGACATATTTACATATGGATATCTATGCATAATGTTGAACTTTTTTTTTTTTTCGTTGGCCGATAAGACATTGGTTTTGGACTTTATACAGACACCAGATGCAGTGCTACACAAAAGAAAAAGGTTTCTGATGCCATCATAGGAAGGTGTATTTGTCACCTTTAAAAGAATCAAATGATGGGGTAAATTGTGATATAGTGAATAGTATTCAGTTGTTAATCTGATCTTAACATGGCACAACTCTTTAAAACTGTTTCTAGGTCACTTATATGACTGGAGTCTTCATCTTGTAGGAGCCTGTATCATTTTGATCATATTTTTTCAAAACTGCCATGTATTTCTTTGGGTCTAAAACTTTTTAAAGTAGAGAAATGCACACTTAGTTCACCCTGAACAAAAGTAAGAATTCAAAACAGAGTAAAAAGAAGTGAGATACAATAGTCTTCTGTGGAAAGATACCTGCTTCAATGTACTTATGGCAGAAGTCGCTGCTTGTAGAGTGTTTTAAGTGTATCTGTGCCCTACATTAGCACATCTTTGCTTTATATTCCATGCAGAACTCTTGACTGTGTGCTTTTCTGCATGTACAGTCAGTTTCAAGTCCCCCCACACCACTTCTGTGAGGTTGAGATCTTGGATTTCAATCGATAGCCCAGCATTTCGTCTTTTTTGAGACTATTTTTGTGGTTTTGCTGGAGGGTTTTGAGTTATTTTATTGCAAGGCCTGCTTTGTAAATGTCTACATTTCAGCTTTAGATTTTTGACAGACTGTCTCACATGGTTTAGTCCTCTGGTACAATGTGGGATTCATGGTTTACCCTATGATGCCAAGCTGACAGGGCCTGAGGCAGAAAGTAACCCCAAACCAATAAAGCTTTCACCAGCACGCTTTACAGTTGCTGTGAGGGTCTTTTTATCAAGGCCGTCAAAGCACTTTTTGGTCTCCACATGTCTGGCATTGTGACCAATCGGCTCTACCTTTGTCTCATCTGTCTAGGACATATTGTTCCATTAGTTCTGATTCATAACTGTTTGTAGACCTGTATTAAAAATTAAAAACGAAAATTGCTTACCTGCATAAGTAATTATGACTTTTTCTATGATATTAAAATTGAGTTCCTGAGATAACTGCCTCAGGCTTCCAAGGCACCTTAAAAAATTGATTTCAGTTTACATCTTCTTTGTATGTTTTTAATAAAGTTAGATTGTTTTAATATATTAATTATATTATTAATAATAAACGTTAATAATAATATAACTAATTTTAAGTCATCCTGCAGCCCTCTTTTTGCTGAAGGCTGCCACAAGAAAATATTTAATCTCAAAAAATTATTTTTAAAGTATTTCTAAGTTGAAATTGCGTCATGTTGAAACATTGGAAGTTTATAAATAATTTTATACTCCTTACGATGCCATTTTTGTTCTTTCCACCAACCACCAAGCCTCATGCACAGATATGGGATATCAAAGAAGGAATACATATATTCTGCCTTCAAAAGCCAACCAGATGAAAGCATTTTAGTAGACTGGATTTTATGCAAAAATTGGATTCAGACATGCCTGGCTGCCTTCTTACCTCTGTGTAGGCAGCATTTTTTAGGCTGCAATTTACCACATTCCTGTGTGTGTAGGTCTGATGGTGAGGTTAAAAGAAGTCAATTAATTAATACATTTTAACATGATTTTTATACTGAAACATGAGCACTAAAACTGGTAACACTTTAAGGACCAATTCTCACTATTAACTAGTTGCTTATTAGCATGCATATTACTAGCATATTGGCTGTTTATTAGTACTTATAAACCACATATTAATGCCTTATTCTGCATTACCAAATTTTATATCCATTAACCCGACCCAATACTTAAACTTAACAACTACCTTGCTAACTATTAAAGGATTAGTTCATTTCCAGATTAAAACATTTCCTGATAATTTACTCACCCCCATGTCATCCAAGATGTTCATGTCTTTCTTTCTTCAGTCGAAAATAAATTAAGGTTTTTGAGGAAAACATTTCAGGATTTTTCTCCATATAGTGGACTTCAACAGGGATCAACGCGGGTTGAAGGTCCAAATTGCAGTGGCAATGCAGCTTCAAAGGGCTCTACACGATCTACACAGGTCTTATCTAGCAAAATGATTGTCCATTTTCTAAAAAAAAACAAAAAAACAATTTATATACTTTTTAACCACAAATTCTCATCTTGCACAAGCTCAACCTCACGCATTACGTAATCACGTTGGAAATGTAACACGTGACGTAGGCAGAAGTACCGACCCAGTGTTTACAAATCGAACATGCAAAGAAAGTCAAATGCCCTTTACAAAACAATGTTGCATGATTTTGAAGTTGGAAGAGAAAATGAGGTGAAGTTTTTCGCCCTACCCTACCTTTTTGAACTGAAGTACACAGACGAAGAACCAACCACACGACTTTTCCAACGTGATTACGCAATGCATGAAGTTGCGCATGGCAGAGCTAGTGCAACATGAGCATTTGTGGTTAAAAAGTATATGCATTTTTATTTATTTTTTAGAAAATTACCAATTGTTTTGCTAGATCCTCGGCTGGGATCGTGTAGAACCCTTTGAAGGTGCATTGAAACTGCAATTTGGACCTTAAACCCATTGGCTCCCATTGAATTCCACTATATAGAGAAAAATCATGGAATTTATTTTCAACTGAAGAAAGAAAGACATGAATATCTTGGATGACATGGGGCTGAGTAAGTTATCGGGAAATTTTATTCTTGAAGTGAAGTAATCCGTTAATAAGCAGCAAATTATTAATTTATTGAGGGAAAACTCTTAGTTAATAGTGAATATGTGTTCCCTATTCTAAGGTGTTACCCTGAAAGCATTAAATTACATCATGGGGCCTGTATGAAACCAGTTTCCTTAGGACGTGCCCTCATGCATGAATCTGACTTTGGGCATATAAAGTCTATATAAAGTCCCAGAGTTCACAGTGCATGGCAGAGCAAAACCTGCACCAAGTTCAAATACCTCTTCATAAACCTATAATATAGTTGTGTCAGTGTATAAATGTGGATGCCAGTGTAAAAAAAATTATAGTATTAAAGGTTCACAGGAGCACAGTGACCTCCATTATTGCTCAATGAAAGGTTCTGAAGCTGCTACAACTCTTCATGAATATGGCAGTTTGGCCAGATTGGGCTTTTGGCCTAGTCTGGCAATGGTTAACAAGAATCCAAGGCCTCATCACAGATGTTTAGAGCTTCTTTGAAGATGTCAGTGTTGTGGGATTGAAAGTCTTAACAAGGTAAGCATCGTAAGAATGGCCGGTCAATTTCAAAACCATCTTTTGGAAAGAAACGTTTATACAACCAGCATCTGGAATACCAATGGAAGCCACATATCCCATGCAGGCTTATTTCCAGACTTAAGTATTCCATTTGAACTTCCAGACATGGTGACAGGGGTATCTCTCCCTTCATTTGCTTGTTAACCTCCTCAAGTGACGAGTGCATTGTGACTGCAACCTCAGCTGTCGCACGTAGATTGGATCCTTTTCTCTCTCCTGTCTTTTGTTTTCGGTCTTTGTATTGGCGTTTTTGATCAGTGTGCCTGTGTTCCCCTGTTCAATCTGTCACATCTCTTTGTGTCTCTGCCGGTGCCCAGATCCTACGTCAATCCCTCTTTGTTTGACACAGTAAAAAAATAGAATTAGATTTTAACATTTTCTGAAGAAAATATGAATAGTTGCCCCCACCAGAACTCACTGCCGCTCTGCTACAGTGTTGCAGTAGTCATTACAGTGCGACTGCTAAGGTGTTGTTGTGCAGTTTCTAGGGTGTTTTGTGTGATTTCTAGGTGGTTTCTTCCTGGACCACCATAATGTAAGTTGAGCTTGCCCATCAAAAGTCACCTTCACAATGCGAGGGTGATGTGGGTGGTTGTCAGGGTGTTATGTGGTTGCTAGGTGTTTGCTAGAGCATTGATGTGTTGTTGTATACTATTCCAAGTCAAAAGAGTCCACCAAAATTGTGAGAGATGCTTGCCCATGCAAAAGTTACTTCCAGAGTGCTAGGTTAATGTAGGAAGTTTCCAGGGTGTTGTTGTGCTGTTGCTAGGTGGTTATTTTCTGTTCCAAATTTTGTAAAAAAAAAAAATAAATAAATAAAACAAAAAGCCCACCATAAAGTAAGTTGTGCTTGCCCAAAAGTCAATGTTAGTGATGCTTGTTCATGCAAAAGTCACCTCCATAATACTACAGTGATGTGGGTGGTTGCCAGGGTGTTGTTACACTGTTGCTAAGGTGTTTCTTGGTTCTAGGTGATTTCTAGTGCATTGCTAGTTTTTAATTTTTTTGTTTACTGGTCCAAGTCAAAGGATGTTGTTGTGCTGTTGCTAGGGTATTGCTAAGTGGTTTCTAGGGCATCATTAAGTGTTATTTTCTGTCCCAAATTTAAAAAAGCCCACCATAATGTAAGTTGTGCTTGCTTGCCCATCAAAAGTGAACTTAAAAATGCTAGGGTAAAGTGGGTGTTTGTCAGGGCACTGTTATGCTGTCATTAAAGTGTTGCTAGGTGGTTACTAGGGCATTGCTAGATAGCCTAGTTATTAACTGTCCCAAATAAAAAAAGCAAACCATAATCTCAATGATGCTTGCTTATGCAAAGGTTACCTCCACGGTGCTATGTTCATGTAAGTAATTGCCTGGGAGTTGTTGTGCTGTTGCTAAGGTGTTGCTAGGGCATTGCTAAATGGTTAGCTAATCAAAAAGCCCACCAAAATGTGAGCAATGCTTGCCGATGCAAAGGTTTCTTCAACAGTGCTAGGTTGAAGTAGGTGGTTACCAGGGTGATGTTGTGGAGTTGCTAAGGTGTTGCTTAGGCATTGCTTTTTTTTGTTTTGCTTGTCCATGCAAAAGTTACCTCCACAGTTGTAGGTTAAAGGTGCAGTAAGAGATTTTGCAAAATGCTAACTTTAGCCTAATAGCACTGAAAGCAAACATCACACCCTCCCTGCAAATCACCGTCTATAGCCACTGCAAAGCGTACGTGAATGAGCTGATGACGTAAGGTGATTTTGCTAATGTAAGTTGTGCTTACCCATCAAAAGTTACCTTCACAGTGCCAGGTTACTGTAGGGAGTTTCCAGGGTGTTGTTGTGCTGTTGCTAAGGTGTTGCTAGGTGATTGCTAGGGCATTGCTAGGTGGTTAGTTAATGTCCGAATCAAAAAGCCCTCCAAAATGTGAGTAATGCTTGCCTAGGTTAAATTAAGTGGTTACCAGGGTGTTGCTAAGGTGTTGCTAGGTGGTTGCTAGGACATTGTTAGTTTTTTGTTTACTGGTCCAAGTCAAAGGAGTCCACCAAAATGTTGAGTGATGCTTGTCCATGCAAAAGTTACCTCCACAGTGCTAGGTTAGCATAGGACGTTGCCAGGGTGTTGTTGTGCTGTTGATAAGGAGTTTCTAGGTGATTGCTAGGGCTTTGCTAGGTGGTTAGTTAATGTCTGAATCAAAAAGCCCACCAAAAATCTGAGTAATGCTTGTCCATGCAAAGGTTTCTTCAGCGATGCTAGGTTGGCATAGGAAGTTTCCAGGATGTTGTTGTGCTGTTGCTAAGGTGTTGCTAGGTGGTTGCTAATTCGTTATTTAGTGTCTCAAATTAAAAGATTTCACCAAAATGTGAATAAAGCTTGCTCATGCAGAAGTCACCTCTACAATGCTAATGTAGCTGGTAGGGCTGGGCAAAAAAAAAAAAAATGTAGAGGTGACTTCTGCATGAGCAAGCTTTATTCACATTTTGGTGATCTGATTTACGTGAATCTTATCATTAGTCTTCTCCACTAGATGTCACCCTCTTATTTACCTTGCGCGATGTTACAACGGAAAGCCTGTCATTCATTCAGTGCTTATCATGGCAGAGATACGGTTGACAAGAACCAAGAAAAAAACAATGTGTGTGATTTGCAATGCTCAGGTGAAATGCTATAGTAATACTACAAATCTACGGAAGCATTTGACATCATTCATAAGGCGCCATGATTTCCGCAATGAATAAATGGTGGATGGTGCGACGCATGTAGTAATCGTTTTGTTTACTACACACATACTAAAGCACAGACGATGCTCGCGGTGTTTTCAGCAAAACACGAATATCTCCAGCTGCTCTTTATTTTTAACTTTTATTTTTAAAGGAATAATCACATTTGTTTTCTTTTTAATTTGAACAGTAAACCTCTAAAAGTAAAAAAAAAAATAAAAGGGTTTAATTTTCATTTGATTAGGATAAATTAAATTAATGTTTTATGCCTTCATTTGATTACTAGAAAAATTAAGAAAAACATTTTATAGGGCCCTATTATTGTTTAAAAAAATAGGACTGTAGAAAGAAAAAGAATAGGTTTAAACTACAGGTCTGTGTTCTTAATTACTTTTTATTAATTCACCATTTGTAAACTGATGTTTACTGTTCATTAAATATCAATAGCATTTGTATTCAAACTATATTCACTGAATGTAATCAAAAAATTTAAAATCACATCAAGAATCGAATCGAATCGAATCGAGACATCTGAATCGATACCCTTCCCTAGTAGCTGGTTGTCAGGGTATTGTTGTGCTGTTGCTGATGTGTTGCTGCGTTGTTGCTTTAGTTTCCTAGATGTTCAAATTATGATGAGCAATAATAATAGTGATGTTCGCCTAAGAAAGCACCACTTGAAAAAGTGATTTTGTTGGGCTAAATAGTGTTGTGAACATTGAGTCCGTTGCTGGATGACATTAGTTTCAGAATGAAACTAGGAAGATCTATAGCCAGAGACAACCGCGAGCTAAGCGGATACAATCTAGATGGTGGAAATTACAGTCTTTTAGGTGTTTCTTCTCATGCCTGAATCATACAGCGCTTCCGGAGCCTTTCTTTCTTCCTCTATCTCTTTTCCCTCTTTTTCAAGTCTCCCAGGGGGAAGCCCAAGCTGTCTGGAGTAATTATGCTTAATGATCACCTGATAATTAAAATGGTTCTCACTTAAGCTAATTTCTGGTTGTTTTTGGGCGTAGAGGTCCTCAGAGCCCTGCACAGATCTCTGATGCCCGCCAGTGTGTGTTTGAGAAAGAGGGAGAGTGTGCATGAAAGAAAACAGAGAATTGGAGCAGGAGGGAGAGAATGTAATAGAAGATAAATTCCTCTTACGGTCCTTGCTCGAGCACTGCTGATATGGTGGTACGCAATTACAGCGCTCTCTATAAAGCTGAGTTTAAGGGAGAGCGACCCTATTGTGCATTCTCATCAAAAGCTCTGCTGATACGCCTGCTGGAATATAAGGATTGATGATGATAGATCTGTTTTCAGTCTGTTTGTCTAATCCAAGTGTTGTTTGGTCTCTAAAGGCTGCCCTAAATCTGATCCAGCCTCACCATATTGATTTACAACAATGTGTAGTGACATTTCTCTTTCCTTTGTTCCTCCCTTAAAACTCTCCTTTTACCTGTTTTCCGCTTCCCTGCATCTCTGAAAGTCAATGTGAAATAAAAATTGACCGTTTACTTTTGTAAAACATATCCCTGGTCTTTTTTGTAAATGATTTAAAATATATGACCTTTTCCACATCTGAATGATTTTCTTTTTTTGTTTTAGTTCACCTAAGCAGTGCCGACTAGTTAATGTTATCCAACAGCCAAATAATGTAGTCATTACTTTAGGCTATCGGCAACCTAGCTTTTATAAAACCTTTCCGATTTAATGCTCATTACTTTGAATTTGAGAAAAAGTTACAGCAATAATAGTCAATGATAGATTTGAAATAGAAGCTAAATACTCTACGGATCTTGACCTTCAGCCTCTTCAGAAATGGGTGGAATTGGGAATCAGGAACTGATTCTTTTCCAGATTTTTTTTAACCAAAAAATTGGTGAAACAAGATGGCAACACGTTCACACGCTGCGGCTTCTCTCTCTCCCGACAGAAAGGTGTTTTCGTGTTTTTTGTCTTGTGAGTCGCGGTGTTTTTGTACGTATTCGTCGCGTCTATCTGTCTACATGTGGAAGAATTGACAATAAAGCAGACTTGACTTGACTTGAAATTAATGATTTTTATAACGTTTGTTAAATTTCCACTTTAAAATTAATGTAATAAAAGAGAAGCAATAAATAAAGACAATAAATTAACAGCTTTCTATTGAGTTGCGTGCAACAACAAACATTCAGCATGACCAGGGTAGTCTGATTCACAAACAAATGATTCATGACTTTAAGGAGTCGGTCAGAAATACTCAGAAATCAGACTCAAACAGATTACTTGTTGTTGTGAATCAACTCCCAATTGTCAGAAAAGTTTTAAACATCTGACTCAGACACCGATCCCTAGATATGACTCAGAATTAAGAGAACAGTGAAGCCTTGTTCACATTGACAGCATGGTCATGATGACTTTTCAGTTTTCATCTAATCGTCCTCATGTCATTCCAAACCCATAAGACTTTCATTCATCTTCAAAACACAAATTAAGATATTATTAATATTCTCTCATAATTTTTAGCCATTCTTATCCATTCACTGAAAGTCCATGCAACCAAAATTGTCAAGCTTCTAAAAGCTCATAAAGAGGTCATAACAGTAATTCATATCAATTATGTGGTTTAATCCAAGTCTTCTATATAGACCAGGGGTGGCGAACGTCGGTCCTGGAGAGCCGCAGCCCTGCAGAGTTTTGCTTCAACCCTAATCAAACACACCTGAACAAGCTAATCAAATGTCTGAAGGGTTACTAGAAAGCTACAGGCAGGTGAGTTTTAATTAGGGTTGGAGCTGTACTCTGCAGGGCTGCGGCTCTTCAGGACCGGAGTTCGCCACTGCTGATATAGACAGTAGACACAATCGCTTTATATGATGAACAGATTGAGTTTAGGTTTTTATTTACATATAAAATGTTTTGCGAATGCCATTTGATGTTGACTCTAAACTATTTCTGAATCACACTCTCTCCTTTTCTCTCGGCAGGAGGAAGCTACAAGAAGATTGGATACTTCGATATGACCAAAGGCAATCTCTCTTGGTATGGGAATGACAGGTGGATAGGTGAGGACACATTCGTCTCTCTCATCTCCCATATATGCTCTTGTTTATCACTGTCTCAAGCACTTTTAAACCTCTTCTCACACAATCACTCACATTATTACTCTCGCCACTCATCTGCATCTCTCCCAGTGTCACAGCCACACGTTCTAGGCCCCGCCCCAAAATTAAGAGAACCGCGGACGACAGGCTGCTACGAGGCGTTAATCAATCAGTCTGTCAAATTCTGTTTAGCATTCTGTCCGTGAGGACAGCCGCGCTGCGGGAGCTCTGCACGGCTTAACAAAAAAAGACAAATGAATGCCATTAGAAAACCGCCAGGAGTTAATTCCAATCATAAATTGAGCAAGCGCACTGATAAAAATTGCATGCAATATACAATGAGTGATGGTTTCATTTAATCTTTTTTATTGTATTTGATGACCAGTTCACGCTCAGTGTTGCTGATGGTGCAGTGAGAAGATGCCAACTGACAGCTGAAAACAACACAAATCAGAAATGGCCCGGGCTGTTCCCCAGCTGCCTCCCAGCACGTGCTAACCTTGACTGGACGAGCACGAATCGTCCAATCAGCACAGGCATCACGACGTGCCTCAGCTGATTGTCATTGCCTGTTATTTAATCCCTCACAGGCTCCGAACAGAGCTTGCGGTTTTGAATAACATCCTTGAGCTTTGTGATAGCAGCCTGGGTTTGTTGGTTTATTATATTGGCGGTACGACGCCACATCAGCGTGCTCATTATGTGACCATTTCTATGCCTAGACATTTCCCTAGATGTGCTCTCGGTGGGCTTACGCTGTTTTGAACTTGCTTATTAGCTTATTAAAAACTCAGCGAAGCACCATGGCAACTGTAGCACGTCGGCATTGCGAAATGCGCTAATTGCGTTTTTCACAAGACTTTCCGGGGGAACCTCTTTTTCATTTTTTTACCCAGCTTGCAACTGGGAATAGTGCCCACAGCATTGTTGTATACCCCAGGTGGCTTGCAGAGTCTGGCACCTTTAACTTTTGCATTAGTTGTCGATGATAGATCTCTTTGGAGATCATCGCTTTAACAGCAACCCTTGACTGTGCCAGACTGCGGGCCGCAGCGAGTCTGACGGTGAGGCGAAAGGTCGCCGTTTGATCGTGACGAGGTGAACAGGAATGCGAGATCATCAGAAATAGAAGATGTTAGACTTAAGTGCCGCCCATCACCACTCAACTTTTCACCTTGCTGCAGTGGTCACTGATGCTCCCGGACGGCATATTCCAGAGAGACGGCAGCATGTAGAGCAAAAAATAATCAGTGCTGAAATAAAGGCCTCTTGAAGGAGAGGGTGACTTTGCTCCAGATTGGACGGCACGTGTTGACCGATTGTCGCTCGTTAGGATATTCTCCCTCTCATTCATACCCACTGCAAAGTGAAGGTTACGTCCCTTCATCTCCCAGCTGAGTGGGAACGATTTTGTTTGAATCTTTATGTTCAATTGTTTCTCGCTGTTACCCATCCACTTCACTGGCCTGGCTCGTTCTCTCTCGCTCTCCCCGGTCGCCCCTGACAACCACTGCATCTGCGCCTTGTTCTCTCATCGCTGGGTCTTGGTTGTCATGGAAACATACTATCCCGATTCCACCATCAAGGACAGGGGGGAGGTATTAAACAGGACCCGTCTGGCCCGATGGATGCACACACATTTACAACCACGTTCATTGTGGACCTGAATTGGATTAGAGACACCTTGAAATCAATATTTTACCGTATTTTCATTTTTGGGTGAACTATTCCTTTAAAGAGTTAGTTCACCCAAAAATGAAAATTCTGTCATTAATTATGCACCCTCATGTCGTTCCAAACCCGTAAGACCTTCGTTCATCTTTGGTACACAAATTAAGATATTTTTTGATTAAATCCGAGAGCTTTCTGACCCTTCATAGACAGCAATGTAACTACCATGTTCAAGGCCCAAAAAGGTAGTAAGGACATCATTAAAATAGTCCATGTGACATCAGTGCTTCAACCATAATTTTATGAAGCTTTGAGAATACAACTCTTGTGAACGCGAGCCGAAGGCTGACACGGAAGAAAATAAATCGTTGAATAAAGTCGCTATTTTTGTTTTCTTTGTGCACAAAAAGCTTCATAAAATTAAAGTTGAACCACTGATATAACATGGACTATTTTAACGATGTCCTTACTATGTGTCTGGGCCTTGATTGTCGTAGTTGCGTTGCTGTCTGTGCAAGGTCAGAAAGCTCTTGGATTTCATCAAAAATATCTTAATTTGTGTTCTGAAGATGAATGAAGGTCCTATGGGTTTGGAACGACATGAGGGTGAGTAATTAATGACAGAATTTTCATTTTTGGGTGAACTATCCCTTTAATGCACATTACTGGTCTTATCAGAGCATGTAAACAAGTTTTCATCATAATAATAGTGCACTGTCTCTGAAATGAATTCACTTTTTGGCTCACCATCCCCAGCTACGTTTTACAATCAAATCAATTACAAATTAGATCCAAATCAAGTTTCACTCAGAAATATTTCACTTTATGGAAGTAAATGGGTTTCAAACCCCATTACATGTATAATCGACACCCGACCGACTGCTAATGTCTATGAATTGTGTTATCTGAGTAAATGCTTTCACTCAGTTCCTCAAGGACTGCAGCTCCAAACGGATCGCGAGTTAATTTTAACACCATAGCAACACTGCAACGTTAACATTCTGACCTGAAACACCATAGCAACCACTTTCTATTTCCACAAACCACTTAAAACTCATGTGTCGTGCCATATCACATCCTGGGTCTGTCTGTTAAAATTGTTCCAGCATCAGCGCAGCTCCACGCTGTTTCCCAGCATCCCAGGATCCATCTGTTGGCCGTCTTGTGCCCCGAGCGGTCGCGTTCGGTTGGATCTCCTGCTCTCCTTTAATCAATATCAACGAGATCCACGAGGGAGATGGCCTTACATGAACTTCTAATTAAGACTGACAGTTGCTGCGCTTATCAGATGCTCTGGTGAGGGGTTCCGGTGGGACCGCATGGGTAATATGAGTCCTGGAGCTGGGCTTTATAAAAACGATCAGCTCGAGAGATAGATGTAACAAGGCGTGTGGTCCCCAGCCAATCTGTCACTCGCAAAAGAACGTGACACCAGTGTACGTCTTGTGTGCTGCCCACCCATTGAAGGAAGCTGACCACAATGCACCATGTTGTCCTTTGTTGTTGCCAATTGGCCAGCCGATTACCCATCTGGAGGCAGTGAAACAGTCTGCGATGGTATCGCTTCACAGAGACCAGAGGGGGAGAAGCTTTAGTCAATGACAGTGAGGTGAAATTCGATAGCTATCGCTCTCTCTGCAGACTCTGAAATGCAGCCAGTTTATCAAGAGAGAGAGAGAAAGAGAGGCAGAGAGGGAGGTAAAGTGACTCATTTGTGGCTCTGAAAATTTCTTTCATTTTCTCATTTTCTTTCTTTTGCTCAATTGTTTCATTATTCAAATATACATGATTATTGCAAAAATAAGTAAAAGAAATGAAGTAAATAACATGCTATGTAAGTTTAACCATTTTTAAATATTGTTTATATACTATTGTTTGTGTTTTTACTAGGGCTGTCAATAGATTAAAATTTTTAATAAGTAATAAGTGTGCGATTGATGACGATTAATCACACAGAAAGGGTGCGGTTAATCACGATTAATTGCACACTTATCATGAAATTAAGCATATACCATTTATCTTGCTTAATACGTAAATTTTGTCATTATTTACTATATCCAGCAAAGTAAACCAAAAGATTGAAGGGTGATTCTCACAAAACTGTATTTTCTGCAAGTTTATTTCAAGATAAATTTAGATATCTTTTCAAAAAAAGGACACTTGGGAGACTCCAAAAGGACACCAAAGAACCAAATGATGTAAGAAGTTATAATTGATACATTTGTGCACACTGACTGAACACAGCAACATACACAAGACAAATCAAAACATTATCCTGAATGTGTGTGGAAACAACGTGAATGTACTGAAATGTGTCTGTGCATGAATACAACATATGATCTGTGCGTCAAGAGCGCTTAAACACGGCCTATCAGACTCACGCGTGCTTATGACTCCTGTACGTCACCGCAATCGTCTTTACCTTGATTGCAATCCTCAACCATCAAAACTCAAACATCAAAAGAAGCTGGTTTGCTTTATCCAGCCGAGAAAACGTAGTTTGCATATCATACAGTGGTGGGATGTTTTGACGTTACGTTCAGTCTGTATTTCACACTGCGCGACGCATGAGTGATCTCTCGCGCTCTTCAGAAACAATCACAGAGCTTGTGTTTTAAAGCGAAACACACTGGAATTAATAATTCACTGAAAACGCAACGTGAGTAATTATTCTCTCCGCCATCTCTTATGTAATCAGCCTGGTTTTCTTTACATTAGCCCTGTTTTGGACTGATTGCTTGAATGGATTCGTTTGCTGGATCACTGGACTGAAAACTTTCAGATTAGCAGCTTAAAATGATCTGATTGCAAACAGAGAAGCGAAATCGGGAAAAAAGGTTTAGAATAGAAATTGTGTTTCAGTAATTTTTCTTTAATTGCGTTAATTATTTTAATGCGTTAAGGGTTTTGAATTAATCGCATGCGTTAACGCGTTTACGCTGACAGCCCTAGTTTTTACTGAACTGCTTGTGTTTTTACTATACTACTGTTTGTGTACTTTAAGTGCAAAACATATGCCTCGGATTCGATCATCACCCGGGCAAAATTTTGGGGTATTTTGGATTTTTTTGAAAAACCTTACATTTGCAAACTAGTCCTAGGTGTTTCACCCGATCTGAACCAAACCAGTGCAGGAATATTCTTTGGAGAGTGAATATCAATAATTATCCCAAAATTTTTACTTTCAACTCACCGTTGCAACGGCACGCCAAACTGTTCATAAGGTGTGGAGCCACTTTTACTGAAACACTTATAACTCTTGAATGGAAAGAGATATTTTCGCCAAACAATGTAATGGCCTTTCCACACTGAGCGCGATGCAAAAAAGTGAGGCGAATCGCCGACGAACGGTGCTTTCACACTGAACGCGAAACGATTGTTCACCTTTTGCTAATTCACGCCTGCACGCTAGGTGGCGCCGACCAACAATGCATTTTGCCTCAGATATGTATCTCGTAAATGGATTTAACATCGTCTGCTGATCAATATACAGCATTAAATTAAAGGGGCCATATGACGTTGCTAAAAAATAACATTATTTTGTGTATTTGGTGTAATGAAATGTGTTTATGCGGTTTAAGGTTAAAGAACATTTGGGCGGCGTTATGCAAATATTCCCACATCGTGACGTAGACTTGTGGGGGCGTGTTTAAACGAGGCATTTTAGGAGGGTGTGGACGAGTCTTAACTTTTATAAAGAATATCTCTTTGGGTTTGAGACTTTAGTCTTTGCAACTTTAGGGATCTTATCTATTCATGAACAGCTTGTAACACTCCAAAGAGAAAGGAAAACTTGAAATCGCATCATATGACCCCTTTAAATTTTTAAAAGATGCGTGTCCAAAAACCTATAAATCCTAAACAAAAACTCAAAAATTTATGAAATTAGGTGAGCACATGCAACAGATGATTCTAAACAAGCATGCAAAGTTTTATGGAGATCGGACCATAGGTGGTGCTATAACAGTCGTAAACATTTAAAAAAAATTATATTTATATAAGTTACCTGGATTTTCCAAAAATGCTTTTTTAAATAATTGATTTATTCGTGATTATTGGTGATTAGAGGCTTGCTAAATAATATGTAATATCTTTTTTCATATATGTTTAAATGCCTTAAAGTGCTTGAACCCTGATAATTATTAATACTCTGTTTAGCTTTAATTTATTTTAATTTATTATTTTTATATCAGTTTTAGCTGTAGTAATTTTAGTACTTAAATTTAAAATTATTTTCTTTCGGTTAGTGGCTTAGGCAACATTTCATTCATTTTTTCTCATGTAATTTTTGTATTTTATTTTATTTCAGCTTTATTTAAATTAACAAAAATAATTTTAAATTGTTTTTCATTTTAGTTAACCATAACACTGATCTTAACAGATTAGCAGTTCCTATGCATGCTTTTATAGTGTTTATAATTTGAAATTAGCTTTATTATATTTTCGGTTTGTAGTTTTAGTGTAGGTTTTTTTGTAATGTTGTTATGTGCTTTTGTAATTTTTAATATTTTTAATATTTATTTTTATTTGATGCAATTTTTACATTAACAAAAATAATTTTTAATAGTTGTGTTAAAAACAATAACACTCTACTTTACATATTGGCAGTTTACATGCATGCAATTTGTGTATGTGTGTGTGTGTGTGTGTGTGTGTGTATCAGAGTATGTGAGCGGAGTGGAGCGGCAACAATTTCCCCTCCGCGCTCCGAGCATTTAATAATCACTCCGCTCCAGCTCCGTTCCGAGTTCACCATTTCCCGCTCCACTCCTCGCTCCACTGATCAGAAACACCGCTCCGCGACTAAATTATTTCACTATGCTTGAAAAATCAAAGTTCTGTTTAGAAGTTATATTAAACGAAAAATAAATGCATAATACTAGAAGAATAGTTTTAACATGGTTTATTGGAACACTACAATTAGCCCAAGTCCATGTTAAATGACTGCTTAACTTAACTCTTTCCCCGCCAGCATTTTTGAAAAAAGTTGGCAGCCACCGCCAGCAATTTTGTTGATTTTTGTTCAGGAGGTTTTGTACTCGTTCAGAAGATGTGTAATAGCGCCCCCTAGTGTATAACAGTGAAAACACGAAAAGCCGTAAAAACTCGTCTTTGGCGGGGAAGCGTTGTCTTCTAAAAGACGAGATAACTCGTCTTTCCGTACCCACTGTATATATATATATATATAAATACCTGCTTCAGTCTCCTTCCCCTTCTTCCAAAAGCCCTTATTTAGAAAGACTAAATAGCTAGAACCTCTAATAATGTTTTTAATGTTATTCATGAAAGTATTGCCAAATTGTTTCAATGTAATAGTGTATAAAATAATCTAATACTAAAAATCCTAATTTCTCTCTCCAGGCTCTGATCCACCTGCTGACCAGACGGTGGTGATTCAGAAGTTCAGATATCTGTCACAAAAACTCTTCGTCTCGGTGTCTGTTTTCGCTGGCTTGGGCATTTTAATGGGGATCGTTTGCCTCACCTTTAACATCTACAACAGCAACGTCAGGTATGTTTAGTTGTGGATGGAAGTATACGCTCCTGCCTGCAGGCATGTGTTCATTTATATTGCGTACTCACCGATCTGTACATTATGTGCGAGCTTGTGTGTTCTGTCCGTGTGTGGCAATGTATCAGCACATTAGTTTCGAGCGGACATTAATAAACTGTACAACTTACAACATGCTTTAACCTCCCGTACTCGTCCATCGCCATTTTAACCTTCATATGTGATTCACATATCTGTCAAGCGAACTAATTATGTTTAATGCGTGAGTTGGCACAATTTGTGCTCGTGACGGAGCGGGAGCGGAGCAAGTGAAGACCTCAACGCTCCGACTTTCCAAAAATCCACTCCTAGCTCCAGGCAAAATCACGCCGCTCCACTCCTCGCTCCGCTTTGTGGATGGAAGTATACGCTCCTGCCTGCAGGCATGTGTTCATTTATATTGCGTACTCACGTTTGAGTTCAGTGCAGAGGACAGAGTGATACATGCATACAATTAGCTGGTGTTTCCAAGGGTCTCATTCATATACTTATGCATTCTGTGTGTGTAGAAACACGCGGGTTTCAAACAGGCTAATGCATTACGAATAGCGATAGCATTTCACACATATTCAAACTCCACCGACACATTCAGACTAATGTTTGGTGTTTCAGTCTTTTTATCTTAGTGACACTTAGACTTTCAACAAGATTTTCTCAGCAGACAGCTTAAGCTAATACCCTGAACACTTACAAATCTCATCATGCATGTGAGTAAATGTGTGAGCACGTCTATGAATCTTTGTGTGATAAAAAGACAGAGGAGTGTAAGTCCTATTCCACTGTGAGAGATTAACTAAATGAGCTGAATCAGAGTTCACTATGCTAACAAAAATGACCAAAACATACCATGGAACACCGTATTATATAAAATATGCATGTGGTAATCATTCTAAGCTATATATATCACAGTATATGGCAGGCACTACATTAGCATCTGTTCAATGTATGAACCTGTTTTTTGAACATACACTTTTTTGCAAATTCAGCAGTATGTATGTCTATATGTAAAGGTACATTCAAAACTCCCAGCCATACCTGAATAACATGACGGCAGTGGGCTGTATGATGGCTCTGGCTGCAGTTTTTCCTCTGGGAATTGACGGACTGCATGTACGCAACTCTCAGTTTCCTGTGGTCTGTCAGGTAAGCGCTGAGGCATTCTGGGTGACACCGTTTTGTCATTTATATTGATGTTATTTATAGTACTAGTAATTGAGTTTATAAAACCTCCCTGAACACTCTTCTTCAGAAGGGCTTTAAGGAGACATATCGGGGAGTTTTTTTTCTTCATTTTATTTTTTTTTTCCCTGAGGTGCACTAATAATGTTAGTCAAGGTTTCTTGCATCAAAAAATATGAATTATTTAGTTTTTCATGACCATTTTTCACCCTCTCTCAGACCCTTAACTATTAAACAGACTTGTTTCACTGCCTTGCTTTCAGACATCTATATATATGCCCTCTTCGCTTACACTTACTCATAGGTCACAGGCTTGTTTTGTTCTGTAACAGCATCTTAGCAAAACCTGAAGAATAGAACGAGCTGTTTTTGCAGTTTAATTTTAATAAATGCACTTTTATTAAAGTTTTAGTTTAAACTTTTTTCCTATTTTTACATTTAATTCACCTTTGGCAACACTTAAACGTAATCTTTAAAATAACTAAAACGAATTTAATAACACTGAATTTTTCATGTTGTACATTATAATGTTGTGAAATGGCAAAATACAATAAATACAATACAAATACAATAAAATTCGAATTTTAGAATTTGTAGGATTTTAATATTGGGCATTTATTGTTTATCTCCCATAACATTAGAATAATTATAAGCTGATCAATACTGGCAATAATTTTAATATTGGTGCATCCTTATTATATTTCAGTACTTGTACTTTGAAGTCTTTTAAAGTTAAACACTGAAATATTGGCTTTTTTTTAATTGTTTTTCTAGTTCCGCTTGTGGCTGCTTGGACTTGGCTTCAGTTTGGCTTATGGGAGTATGTTCACAAAGATCTGGTGGGTTCACACGGTGTTCACAAAGAAGGATGAGAAGAAAGACAAGAGAAAGGTGAGTAGAGAACCAGAGTTATTATTGCTAACACAACTAAAATCTTAGTTGATTTCCATAACTAATATTAACATGAACACGGAAAAAAAAAATAATTAAAAATATTACTAAAAACATATAATAGTGTCTAAGTGGTACTAAAATAAGACTGCGTGAGGTTAATTTGAGGTGTTTCAAGACAAACTATCTGTCCTTTTAAACCCTCATAGGGATTTACTCTTGACTTGTCATGTCAAGGGCTTTCAGTACGCCGCTGGAATGATCAATATATCATAGTGGAATTATTGTTCTTTATAAAGTATGTATCTCGTTCCTCTCTCTGTTATCATCTTTAGATCTCCATCTCACTTCCACTGCCTCTCTGGCTTAGCCACCGTCTCTCTGTCTGATCTCATAGAGATGGGTCCCCCGTTGTCCTTGAGCATCCTTAAACAGCACATTTATCATACAGCACAGCTCGATGAGCCCTCCGTACAGCCTCATGTGCCAGCAGTCACTCCATCACCACAAGATCATTTACAGTCGTTATGTTTGATTTTTTTGTAACGCTTTACAATAAGGTCCCATTTGTATTAGTTAACACCAGTTAACAATGAGCAAGATATTTTTGCAGCATTCATTAATCATGGGTTAGCACATACATATACAGTTGTTTATTGTTCATTTTAGCTCACAGTGCATTAAATTTATCAATAAATGTTAAAATTACCAATAACTAAGAGTTAATAAAAGCTATGCAAATAGTTATCATTGTTAGTTCTTGTTAACTAATGTAGAGTATCTTGAACAAAGGTTATTTTTCTTACATTTTTTATGATTCTGTACATATACTTCACTAAATTGTGATGGATTTATGCTTAAAAAATGAAAAAAGTGTTATCTTAATTTGTTTTCTCAATTAAATGTATCTTATTTTAAGGATGTTTCAATATTTTACAGAAAGACTAAACAAAAATATTAAGAAAGTGATGTTTTGAAGTGCAGACCTCACATCACCAATCACACAAATGCACAGCAGCCATAATAACTAAAATAAGGAAAAGATAGAGATAAAGACAGAGGAGAAAGGTATTTTCAGGATAAGTACATAATGCCTATTATTGAGCATTCATGAACGTCCAGCTAGTGGTGGAGAGGAGCTTGTCACGAGCCCCTGTGAAGAGCTCTCTCTCTCTCTCTCTCTCTCTCTCTCTCTTTCTCTTTCTCTCTCTCT
>NW_015542555.1:1138147-1181309 GCF_001515605.1 Sinocyclocheilus anshuiensis
CTCTCTTTCTATCTTCCTCTACACAAAGAAAGGATTCAGAGATTGAGAAATGATCTGTGATGTGCAGTGGGGCATCAAATCGACAGCTTAGTCATTTTCAAACGTGCTTCTTTGACTGGGGCGTCACTATTGAGAATTTTGTATGTTAAAAAGAAAAGTTAAAAAACAAACACCAACTGGGCATCAGTAAGTTTGTTTGAAATGGATTCTTCAAAGTCCTTGTCAGGGATACAAAAGGGAAATTTTGGAATAAAGAATAGTTTCGGAATTTATTATAGACCATAAGACAGAAAGAAATATTTGGGACAAACATTCTATTTTAAGTACAGAGGAACTCGTGATGGGGATTTTATGGTGTGAATTGTCATGAAAATCTCCCCTCAACACATTCAAAACAAGTTAAATACCTCAGATAATGTCTCATGAAATGCCAAAAAACAGAACAGAAAATAATTTAGACTTCTCTCAGTTTGTAAAAACATACTTAAGATGGAAGCCTATGGGGAAACTGTCTGTTGTGAAAGTATAGCCATGAGACTAACCAGTCTTTTTTTTTTTTTTTTTTTAGAAATTAATACTTTTATTTAGCATTAATACATTCAATTTATAAAAATGACAGTAAAAACATTTACTCTACATTGTTACAAAATATTTTTATGTCAAACATATGGTGGTATTTTGAGCTTTCTAGCAAAGAATGAAAGAATCTCTCTCAGAAATAAAGGTACAAAAGTTGTCATGGGGCGGTACCTTTACAAAAGGTACACCTTATTGGTACTTTAAATGTACATATTAGTACCTAAAGTGTATATATTAGTACCTAAAAGGTACAAAAGTGTAAAAGGTACTGCCAAAGTGCCAGATTTTGCACCTTTTTTCTGAGAGTGTTGTGAAAAAAAAGTATGATAGTTTCCACAAAAATATTAAGCAGCACAACCATTTTCAACCATTTTGATAATAAGAAATGTTTTTGACAGCAAATCAGCCCTCAAACCTCAAACCTTTGAGTATAGTATATGTGTTAACAGACTAATGTAAATTATTACTAATCTTGTCTGTGCAAAATTATACTGAATATTTCAATTTCTGTTATTACTATGTTGCTAAAAATGTCCAAGCAGTAAAGCCTGTAACATTCATATAATATAAACACCAGAGAGGGTCTGTTTACCTAGAGAAAAACACATCCACAAATTACAGCAATGCAAAACCAGAAGCTCATCCACCTAGAAAAGTAGTTCCACCACTTAAAGGATGATTGAAGCCCCTTTAGAGCTTAATATAAGCACTTGAACAAAAATGCAAGCTTCACATTTTTGCTTGTAAACCCCCTAAATGTCCATTTCTAGTACGTTCCTGTTAATTTTTTCAAACAGAGACATGAGTCAAAGTTCTCTGGTAATCAATAGCAAGCCATATATAGAGCTTAACTTGTTTTGAA
Organism: Sinocyclocheilus anshuiensis; assembly: GCF_001515605.1. Classification (NCBI taxonomy): domain Eukaryota; kingdom Metazoa; phylum Chordata; class Actinopteri; order Cypriniformes; family Cyprinidae; genus Sinocyclocheilus; species Sinocyclocheilus anshuiensis. Next base: position 1,139,589 of record NW_015542555.1, read on the forward strand.
CCCAGAAAATTCCTTGAGTCAATTGTCTGGCTATGCGTGAGTTCTTTCATCCTCGCCGCTGTGAAGGTGTGTTTGAGGGTTATGAGCTCTCAAAAGTGACGATAAACAATATGAGTCACAGAGAACATAAACGCTTTTTATATTGCTATTTAAATAAATGCTTTTTATGTTTAATTGCTAACAAACGCTACAAAAAAAGAATGAGTATTGATTTTGTTGCAGTGTTATGGTCTCAGCCGAAATCCATTAAAGACATTTTCCTTACTTAAACCATAAAGTGCGGCCACCGTGTGGCGGATTGAATTGGCATCCTGATAATGGGCCATTGTTTCCCCTTCAAGCTCTCTGCACTTATGCTCTATATGATGTCGGCGCAAGCTGTGTCTTTCACTGTCCTGGATGGAAAGTTGATTCACTGGTCTTTTTATATCCCAGCAGCACCTGGAGCCCTGGAAGCTCTATGCCACCGTGGGAGTCCTGCTGGTTATCGACATCCTGTCCCTTATGATTTGGCAGATCGTGGATCCCCTGCACATCACAGTGGAGGTATGGCAGCACTCAGTTTTTGTGTTTTTTTGAACAAGGTACAGTTGGATTTATTATGTTTGGCCTCAAGGTGCATATAAGAAAATGTTGAATGAGCTGCTGTTCTGTTTCTCTTTCTGTCTGAGCAGAAGTTCACTAAAGAAGCACCTAAAGGGGATGTGGATGAGCTGATCGAGCCTCTGCTGCAGCACTGCAGTTCAGAGAAGATGAACACATGGCTTGGTAAGAACCTCTCTGGGTTTGACACTGTATTTGTTCACATTGCATCCAGTTCTGATTTGTTTTTTTGTCAAATGTAAATGCTTACACTCTTAAAAATAAAGGTTCCATATTGGCATGATGTAGGGCTGGACGATTAATCGAAAAGAAATCAAAACCGAAATTCAGAACCTCTAACCAACGTATTTTTCCCATGTCGGTTATTTCGGTTTTTAACTCTATTAATACTTTCCCCTTAAAAACATACTACCGTGTGTGTACTCAGCGCTATACGGATGTGACCGTTGCACTCGCGTGTTTTGCAGCATCTCGCACGTGAGTGTATGTATACATATCTATGCGCTCATCAAAGTCCATTCTAAAACAGTGGACCAATCAGAAGACCCTGGACCCTGGCAAGCATTGCAAGCTTTTGGTTACAATAGCAGGTTGGCATGATAACTTTTGTATTTGATGGCACCTTGGCGGAGTACGCATTCTGCGGTGCGCTTTATTTTTTAAAACCATTCCTAAGTGCTCCGTCTTGCGGGTTTTGCAAAAAATGAAAGTTATTTTCTTTTCTTTTTTTTAGGAAACTTGCTTTTTACAATTAAACTGAAATGTGACTTTTTTCATAAGACGTCTTCATTTCAAGCAATCTTTTATGATGGTTCCATGAAGAACCTTTGACATCAATGGAACCTTTCTATTCTACAAAAGGATCTTTATAATGGAAAAAGGTTCTTTAGGTTTTTAGAATGTTCTTTACACTAAGAAAACAAGGTAATTAAGTTGGCTTGAAAAAGCCAACTTACTGATATTCTACTTAAGCAGCTTCTTTTTATAACTCTTCTTAGACTACATTTCTGTACCCTACTCCTCCTAGAGCTTTCAAGCTAGAACCACCAAACTCAGCCCAGATCTTCAGACTGATCTGACTCGGGTTGCTATATCTTTTCAGACTGATCCGACTTATGGTTTTCATAAAACTGATCATTAAATCATAAAAATCCCATAGACTTACATTGATGGAATGTTCAGATGAGCCAACACTATTCAAACTCCAACAATCTATCTATCCTAGCGACATGCTAATCATGATAGAAAAATTACTAACAAATTAGACTACATTTCTGTACCCTACTCCTCCTAGAGCTTTCAAGCTAGAACCACCAAACTCAGCCCATCTCTTCATACTGTTCTGACTCAGGTTGCTATATCTTTTCAGATTGATCAGACTTACGGTTTCCCTAAAACTGAAGATTAAAAATCATAAAAATCCCATAGACTTACATTGACGGAATGTTCAAATGAGACAAGACTGCTCAAACTCCAACTGTCAAAAATTTAAATCTAAACACACTGAAGCCAATTAGGCTAAATCAAACTTCCCTTCTATATACTATTTCTAATCCATTCAAACTGGAATGTTCAAATGAGCCAAGACTATTCAACTTCCAGCTGTCAAAAATTTAAATCTAAACACACTGAAGCCCATTAGACTCAATCAAACTTCCCTTCTGTGTACTATTTCTAATCAATTCAAACTCATTTAAGTTTCCACTCTATCAAATATTTCTAATTTATCTATCTATCTAGCTGGTTGGCTGCTTCCAGGCTGGTTTTAAAGTCCAACCAAGTGTAAACCAGCTACTTTCAGCTTAAACCAGCTAAGACTAGACAACTAGCACTAGGCTGGTTTTAGCTGGTGTTTGACTGGTTCAGCTGGTTTTTGCTGTTTTTAGCTGTTTTTAACTGGTTTTTAGCTGGCTTTTTGCTAAATCAGCTGGTTTTAGCTGGTTTTAAGTGGTCTCTAGCTGTTTTTTAATTGAATCAGCTGGTTTTACCTGGTTTTTAGCTGGATTTTTTTCGTTTACAATGCAGTGGCGAGCAGTGACTTTTCTAACCGGGTATGCGACAGGTGTCGATTTATAAGTATGCACATTTCCTACCTTTTGTGTAAATAAAATTAATCTCCAATCCTTCTACCGTTTCAGGTTTATCCATTGTTATTCGAATGCTAGAAAAATATAGCTGGTTTTCCAAGTAAAAACCGCCAAATAACATTAGTTACATTATGATACGTAATATTCAGAGGGTGGGGAGATGGGGGATTCCCCTGGTCTATATGTCTCTGCATCTGCTGAATGATTTTTTATTCCCAGTGAATAGGAGTTAAAACTCCTCCACATTTTTTGGGTGCATTTCCCAAAAGCATCGTTAGCCAACTATGGTCGCAAGTTCCGTCGTTACCAACATAGTTCAATGATTCTGTGTTTCCCGAAACCATAGTTCAAAGGAACATTCGCAAACAGTGACGTAAACTTACGTGGTTGGAACTACAGCTCTCGACCTGTTGTTAGAAGCATAGTTTCTTGTTAGTAAGACATGTGGGCTTATATAAATTATGCTGTTGGGCACAATAAGCAAGCTAACATGCAGTACAATCTATATCTTCCGTTCTATGTAAATATAAATGCATTTTAATCTATGTATTTTTGCGCGTCCTCAATAAGCGCCATTTTAGAAGAGTGCGCATGTGCATAAATATCTAAGGGAACCCCGGAGTTTTTAATCTATTATTTTGCTCGCATATCTCCAACAAAATATTTGTAGGCCTACTGTACCATAATGTCTGCCTGCAGTTCAAAAGTTCTCAGAAATAATCACATTTGTTTTGCTTAACCTATTTATGTACAATTATTCTAAAAAGAATTTTAATGTCATAAAAAAAAGTCATCGGCCTGAGTAAATTGTACCATTATAGAATTGTGACTGCACAAGTAGTGTAGTAATTTAGGAGGTGAAAATACTGTGAAATTACATACATACAAATGGCAAGAAATTTGAAAGCATAACAACTGAACGTCTATGAAACTTCAGTCAATAATATTTTTTTTAAACAATGGCACTTAAATTTGAAGTAAAATAGGCTATTATTGCAACCATATAGCCTATGAATGAATGAAAATGCATATTTTTCAATAAAAGAAAACTTAGAGAGTAGGGATGCACCAGTATCGGTATCGGTCCCGATACTGCGCTCCTGTACTCGTACTCGTACTCGTACTCGTACTTGTAAAAATGCCCGATACCACACAGCTTGTGAACAGAGCTGTGTCCAGAAAAAGAAACACCGACAACAGAACAACAGAGAGTAGAATGGAGTTATTAGAGATTAAGGATGTCTATGAAGTACATATAAGCATTGTTGGGGAAAGTTACTTTTAAAAGTAATGCATTACAATATTGCGTTACTCCCTAAAAAAGTAACTAATTACGTTACTTAGTTACTTTTTATGGAAAGTAATGTGTTACATTACTTTTGCGTTACTTTTTAAATATAAGCAGGGCTTGATTGTTTTTAATATAAAAAGTTCAATTTATAGCAAATATAAAAGCCCTTTCACACCAAAAAGTCCCCAACACTGCATATAAGTAATTAATATAATGTTAAACATTCAATATTCACGCCTGTTTAGCGGATGTGTGCGAGCTGATAAGCAGAGCGCGCTGAGTGGATTGAGCGAGCGGCGGCACAGATGCGTGAGCTTGTCGAGTGAATATCTCACAGACATCACTGGAAAGTTTGTAAGTCGGTCGGATATGTCAAAAGCAAGCAAGTAAAACAATGCACAAGTTACTTAAGTTATTTGACGTAAGGAGAGGGAGAGCGAAAGAATCAGAGAGTGCACACTCCTGTTGCATGATCTTGATTGTTGTTCACTCCATAAGCTCATGCATTTGGATTAAAACTAAATCGTAAATATGAAACAAACAAAAAGCAAAAGTGAATTATACGAGGGTCCGCGTACAGTGCGCGTGAAGCAAATTACATCACCAAAATAGCACGCGCGTACTCGTATAATGTATAACGAGTGGTTCCCTGCATTATTTTAGGAAAACGTCTCGTGATTACAGTATTGAGCTGCTGCAGTGGAGCAGCTAATGCGCCATTAAAATGAACAGTGAAAGTAACAAAAGCTTATACAATACATTTTAACAGGTATAATTAAGTGTGGAAATAATCAAAGGAAATATATGTTTGCTAAATTAAGCCAACTAACATGATTCATATTATTATTTTTTTATGTATTTTTTTGTCACTGTACCCAATATTTAAAAAAAATTACAAATGCTGTGAAAATACAGGTATCTGTATCGGCGATTACCAAAAATAAAAGTATCGGACTCGTTCTGAAAAAAGTGGTATCGGTGCATCCCTATTAGAGAGTATGGGCTGCTTCTGGTGCTTGGATTTTTGCTTCAATAAAAATGTGACCCTGGACCACAAAACCAGTCATAAGTAGCACTGGTATATTTGTAGCAATAGACAAAAATTAATTGTATGGGTCAAAATTATAGATTTATCTTTTATGCCAAAAATCATTAGGATATTAAGTAAAAATCATGTTCCATGAAGTTATTTAGTACATTTCCTACCGTAAATATATCAAAACTTCATTTTTGATTAGTAATATGCATTGCTAAGAACTTCATTTTGACAACTTTAAAGGCGATTTTCTCAGTATTTTTATTTTTTTGCACCCTCAGATTCCAGATTTTCAAATAGTTGTAACTCGGCCAAATATTGTCCTATCCTAACAGCTTATTTATTCAGCTTTCAGATGATGTATAACTCTCAATTTCAAAAAGTTTGACCCTTATGACTGGTTTTGTGGTCCAGGGTCACAAATGAGGTCCGAGTTTAAGAATGCGCTAGAAGTTAAATTCTTTAAATGTATTTTCCCCCTCTATTTAACAGCATTAACCTACAGTAGTGAAAGACGTCTCCCCTCAGGTAGATTAAATGTTTTCCTGCCTTGCTAAATGTTGGGCTCATGATCAATAAGTTGCATTCGCCCAAACTGATTTGCCAAAATCAAATCGCGGACGTAAGCGAGTCCCGCTCGCTGTGAAGCGAGAGCCGGCAGAGGATTCCGCTTGGTCTTAAAGCCTTCATCAAACGGCTACGTTCACAAATAAAACAGTAATTTGCGCAAAAATAATGATTAATTATCAATTGAGAATTTGTTATTCATATGGTCTGGTGGTCATATGGCGTATGCCTGTGAATACGGGACAAACTGTGTTATAGCTTTCATATGGGACGCTTCTTTGATGCCTTAAATACGGGCATCCATATTTCAACCCCATAGCAGTGGCATGACAGTACCGGCCCACACGGCCATAAAACAGACCGGCCCACCAGGAATTCTCCCGGTGCTCCCGATTAGCCAATCCGAGCCTGCCCCAGACCCTCTCATCTCCCATTAACAGACCATCTGTAGCAAGAGCTTACTACGATTGGTGAGAGCCGGGGCTTAAAAACAAAAACAAAAAAATAATAATCGTCAGGCACGCGTGATCCCTTTCCTCTGCATACGCATTCTCAGTGGCCAGATCTGTAAGTGTCTGAAAACAGTAGTCACTTTGCACTTGAGTATTAGTTACAGGTATATTTTTTTATGCTAAAGTGATTTTTTTTTCACAAGGTTAGAGTTAGTCTACTGTGTCATGGATGACCTAATGCTCAGAACTGACCCACAAGATGGGAATTACAGTGTGCAGCTTGTGGTTAGCGTTATTTTTTGACCATGTTTGCGTCATTACCTGATTTGCATAATTACTATATTAATTCAGATACTAAAACAACACAGACGGTGCATGCAAATAAACGAGACTAATAGCTCTTGTTCGTCATGATCTTGTCATGGTGTTGGACACACAAAAAATAGTTGCTGTCTGAACAAAGCCTATAAGCCTGTGAGTGAAAGTGATTTAATGAAGGAACCCCAGTGGTTTCGACCTTCAGCCTCTCTTCTCAGGTGTTTCCTACTTGTAAGTGTTTAACTAATTAAACAAATTAATTGCTACCTTTATGAGACAAATTGGACCGGCCTTGCTCTTCCAGTTACGGTCAGTAAAATGAGCCTTCAGTGTATTCTTCAGGCAAAGTCCTTGAGAAACGAGCACAACTGCCTGTAAACAGACCTGTCATACAAATACGTTCTGTCATAGCAGTTTCTCTGCATAAACCATTTAGGGCATTTGGTCCAAGGACGCATGGACGGTAGTGTACTTTCACGACATCTGGATGAGAAAATAATTGATCGCACAGAACTAAAACAAACCAAATATAGCAGAGTTCTCAGTGAGATCATAAAGGTGTGGATGTGAGGGATGAATGGTTAGATGCAGGCAAAAGTCATGGGAGCAGGCAGCACCTGCGACTGACTGATTACCCTGTCAGTGTGATAATGTCCACCTATCATGTTTGCATCGGCCTGAATACATCAAACTGGTGGAAATGGATGGACTAATTACATAGTAAATAGCTCACCCACTCAGGTAGCACCATTTTTGGTCACATCCAAAGCCAAATGAGCTTGAAATTACTTGAAATGATCATCTGAGAGTGAGCTGGTTTTTAGCAAACACTCAGTTAAATTAAATCTGCACCCCCCGTCTGCGACCTTCATTACACCAGCGGTGTTTACTGAGGATTTAATGGTCAGACAAGAAGGTGATGATAAATAATAGACAAGCAACAGTCACAGTAGTAACAAATGAAAGCTCAATGAAATATGCTTGGTATTGTTGTATACTGTTTTTGAAGCACTGTAAAAAAAAAAAAACGTAATTTTTTTAAAACCCATAAACTTGATGAGACTTTGATTTGGCTTGATTACATAAATATCACAGTAATTTACACTATCATTCAAAAGTTTGAGATTGTGAAAGATGTTCTCCAAGGCTGCATTTATTTGATAAAAAAATACAGTAAAAGGAGTAATAATGTGAAATATTATTACAATTTAAAATAACAGTTTTCTATTGTAATATATTTTAAAATATAATTTATTCCTCTGATGCAAAGCTGAATTTTCAGCATCATTACTCCAGTCTTCAGTGTCACATGATCCTTCAGAAATCATTCTAATATGCTGATCTGCTGCTCAAGAAACATTTCTGATTAATATCAATATTAATAATGTAAACACCAGGGAATTTTTGATGAATAGAAAGTTCAAAAATACAGCCTTTATATGAATTGTTTTTGATCAATTTGAAGAAAAAAGTATTTATTTAAAAAAAAAAAAATTCTCACTGACCCCAAACTTCTGAACAGTAGTGTAAATAATCAAAATATCATATTATATTGGTATATTAAAGGGATAGTTCAACCAAAAATGAAAATTCTGTCATTAATTACTCACCCTCATGTCGTTCCAAACCTGTAAGACCTTCGTTCATCTTCAAAACACAAATTAAGATATTTTTGATGAAATCTGAGAGCTTTCTGACCCCCCCATAGACAGCAACACAACTACCACGTTCAAGGCCCAGAAAGGTACAGTAGTAAGGATATCGTTAAAATAGGCCATGTGACATCAGTGATTCAACCGTAATTTTATGAAGCTACGAGAATACATTTTGTGTGCAAAAGAAAACAAACATAATGATTTTATGCAATAATTTCTTCTCTTCCGTGTTCCGTGTCCTCGACAAGAGTACCATGACGCATGCGTGCACAACGCGTCAGCAGCATCACATGCATGCGTTGTGGTACTCTTGTGAACGCGTAAAACTTCATAAAATTATGGTTGAAGTTAATACATTAATAATGTCCTTACTACCTTTCTGGGCCTTGAACGTGGTGGTAGTTGTGTTGCTGTCTATGGAGGGTCAGAAAGCTCTCAGATTTCATCAAAAATATCCTAATTTGTGTTCCGAAGATGAACGAAGGTCTTACAGGTTTGGAACGACATGAGGGAGAGTAATTAATGACAGAATTTTCATTTTTGGGTGAACTAACCCTTTAATATAATCTAAATAAACTATATTGTTCTATTTGTTTGAATGGCCCAACGCAGCAACATTGGCTCCATCAATAGTGAGTGTTGAAGTGATTTGTGAAGGAACAATGATAAGGACGATAAGGATGTTTTAAAAACCTGTTCATTATTTTTGTCTCTGTTTTGTCTTTTAGGTGTCGTTTATGGCTATAAGGGTTTGCTGCTCCTTCTGGGTATTTTTCTGGCTTATGAAACCAAATCTGTGTCCACTGAAAAAATAAACGATCATCGAGCTGTTGGGATGGCCATCTACAACGTCTCTGTGAGTCTGTTCGTCTTTTTATACTTATCCCTCTGGACATTTTAAGAGCGCCTTGGGTGACATTTGAAATGTCAGTCGTCTCCCAAATATTGTCCAATTAAAAGGTAGAACTGTTCAGCTGACGTGACTGAAATAGCACCGCGGTGGGTTTTTTCCTTTCGTTGCTCAAGCTTAGTTGGGAGTTGGCGTGTGAATTGGACGCAGTGTCCGTTTGGAGCTGTTGTGTGTCACAACACACTCATAAGCAGGAAGAACATGCCTGGATCTCTTCAGTGTGTGGCTCTGCAAGATTTGATGGAAGTGAAGTGTCTGAGCCTGCCATCTCGAATGCTGTCCAGGGACGCAGAGCTTTCCAGAGGACAGGGAAAGGTGGGGGGGGGAGAGTTTCCCCTCATCACCAGGAATAAGCGTGCACGTCAGTTTGACGGGACTGGAGCTCTAAAGTAGTTAGAAAACTCAAGTAAAGTGGTCCCTCAGTAATGTTGAAAGTTGTTTGTTTTTGCACATCATCTCGTCTGTTCCACTTTAGCATTTCAGTGCCGCCCCACGGCTCACGAGTCAGGAAAGCAGCGCGTACCACGCTGATAACGCACTCAATGTGAAGGCTAAATACACGGGAATCTACTTTCATTTGCCATAAAGACTTCTGGTCTGTTTTCTATGGCGAAGGTCGATTGGAAATAAAGCACCAAGCTTTTGTCCATCAGCTTTTTCATTGTAAGCTTTTAATTTGAAGCAGTGTGTCTCTCTTCATCTCGGCTTCCGAGGATTATCCATTATACACTGAACCCAATTTAAGCTCAAATTGAGGGAGAGACTTTAGATCAGCAAGGGGCCGAATTTTGCATTTTAATCTTCTCTCTCACTCTCTTTTTTTCTAAGTCACTGGCCGACCCTTAGCAAATGCCCATTCTGCTAAAGAAATGATTTCAGATGCCATCTGCCATGCCATTACGAACTCCATCACTTTTTAGAATTTCAGCTGCTTGGAGGACAATAATAAAGACAATAATAATAAGGACACTTTAAGATGCCGCCGACGCTGATGGCTGCCTCCGTGGCGTGCTCCGCAGTTGTTTTTATGTTTTTGTTAGTTTGTCCTGTCTTTAGTTATATCCCTGCAATCAGTTTCACCAGAGACGAATTGCTGGACATTCGGAAGTACACACCACCCGATATTTCACCGGTTTTCGACTATTCTGATGTTTTGCTGGACATTGTTGTCGGGGGAGCTGCGGCGCTGATCAAACGCTTCAGGACGCACACTGCCGGCGCGCTCGTCAAGCTCAGACAGCGCAGATTCAGGACGCCGTTGCCAAGCATCCATCTGGCAAATCTCCGCTCTCTACCCAACAAAACGGACGAACTCCTTCTGCTCTCCCGGACAAATAAGGATTTTTCAAACTCTGCTGCTCTGTGTTTCACGGAAACCTGGCTGAAAGACGCCATTCCGGACAACGCGTTGAGTCTGCCGGGCTTTCGGCTGTTCAGAGCAGATTGCGACGCAGCATCAACGGGGAAATCGCGCGGCGGCGGGACATGCTTTTACATCAATGAGAGATGGTGTACAGCACTGCAGTTCACAGCAAACTGATACGATTTATTAAATTCATATTCTGTGGACTAGTTTGACACCCGAATCAAGAAACAGAATGCATGGAGGTTTTTGAAATGTTGTTTATTTGGAAGAGACCCATGTACAACATTAAACATAAATGTTTTAATTTGATGTTTAATTTGATTGGCAGGTCACCATTAATAACCTCCTCTCAGTAAAATAACATAGAACAATTTCTGCATGATGCATACAATATATCGTACATACAGTAAGTCATAAATACTTTATATGCTCATAATAAACATGTGAGTTTAAAGGGGTCATATGATGCTTTTTTAAAGATCATTATTTCGTGTATTTGGTGTAACAGAATATGTTGACATGCTTTAATGTTCAAAAATCTCGCGCTCTCTTGCTTGCTCGTGCTCCCTCTCTCTCTCTCTCGCTCTCTCGCGCGCTCTTTCTCTCTCTCTCTCTCTCTCACGCTTTCTCTCGCGCTCTCTCTCTCTCTCTCTCTCTCTCACTCACACACACACACACACACACACACACCATACGCAAAACTCTGCATTTGAACAGTCAATAGCAAATACTTAAACTAATAACAAAACATACTTACAGTCGCTGATTCAGAAGCGCCAGATTGTCATAGCAAAGTCAGAATTACCTCCTCTCCTAGGTTCACGAAACGGTCGTCCATAAAATGCATTGCTGTTCTGTTGTAAGTGATCTTAAAGAGTCCTAAATGCATCTACTTTCGGAAGGCCAAATAAAGTGCTTTTGCTTTCGCCTAGAAACACACAGCGTCTCCCTGACATGGCTGCTTCAACACTAACTGCTGTTCCTGAAACCACGCCTTCTTTCTTTGCGTGCACATTTGGGCAGCATTATGCTAATATTTCCACATAGTGAGGTAGATATGTGGGGGCGTGTTAGAACGAGCCGTTTTAGGGGTGCGTGGCAGAGTCTTAACTTTGATAAAGAATATCTCTTTGGATTTGAGACTTTAGTCTTTGCAACTTCAGGGATCTTATCAATGCACAATCAGCTTGTAACACTCCAAAGAGAAAGGAAAACTTGAAATCGCATCATATGACCCCTTTAAAAGAATAGTGCACCCAACAATAAACTAGAGGAAATAAACAGTGAATAACAACTTCAATTTAGTTTTTTTTCCTCACTCAAAGCTAGAATGTTAACTTTTATTAGGATAATTCACCCAAAAATGAAAATTTTGTCATCATTTACTCCTCAAGTTGTTCCAAACACAAAAGAACCAAACAGTTTCTGGTCACCATAGTATTTATTTGTTCCATTTATTTGAAACAACTTTTCATTTTCAGTTTTGGCTGAACTATCTCTTTAACTGCTAATATATATTCATTATCTTAAATTTCTTCTTTCGTGTTCCACAGAAGAACTGACAGTCATATGGGTTTGAGCATGACTAAATAATGACATACTGTAAATCCCGTCATCATTTACTCACCCTCGTGTTGTTTCAAAGCCATATATGACTGTCATTCTTCTTTGGAAGATGAAAGAAAATATTTTAAAGATCGGCTTGCTGCTCTTTTGCATTCAGGCTTCACTTACTGTTTGCATTATTTAGCATTGCCATGCATTTTAAGCTAAAAGCGTGCAGGTTTCCATACATCATTACTGCTGTGTCATGGTGTGATTCAAATGGGCTCTGTGAAAGCCGTAGGCTACTCCTGTGAGTCCAGCTGTAAACCGCTTTGATTCAGAGAGACTGCTTTGCACTTTTTGCCCTGTCCAAATAACTAATGACCCTGCAAAAAAAGATCACCTCTGTTGATGCCAGACAACATTTTCTTTTTGTTAGCCTGGATAAGATAAATGACTGACTGATGATCAATATTTATTGATTCATGCCTCTGTCTCTCCTGGCTTCTGTTCTCCTCTCCTCTGCCTTCAGAAGACATTTTTTGTTATATGAACATATTATAAACGATCTTTTAAATATATTATCATGCCTTCATCATTTATTTTTGCTACTTTTCAATAGCCATTTGTGCATATACTTTATTACTAAATGTTGAATGAATAGCCATTTATGCATATACTAAATTAATTGCTAAATGTTGTCCCATACCCAGACTTGCAATCATAAATTATTAAAATCTGTTATAAAAAACTGAAATAATTAGAAACCATTTTAATATTTATTGTGTAAACATTTATAAGGAAAAGTCAAAGTAAATATCATTTGAGAAATTTGTATTTAGCATAATTCCCAATCACAATATCTATAAAATTAAGCGAAAAGTGTGAAAATATTAATTGTTTGTATTTAGTAGATATAAAATGCTAGCTATGTAATTGGTAATTTTATTCCAAAAATGTTTAAAATCGAATTTATAATGCAATACATGTATTGCATGATTTATGCGATTCATAATTTAAGAATTTAGAACATTGGTTCAGAAACATTATTTAGAAGAAATGACAGAACCCTCTTTTGATATTTGTTATTTTAGTATTATTTATATAATATTATAGTATTTATTATTATTTGATTAGAGTAGCTTTCTCTGTCTCTATGCATATATATACATACATACATACATGCATATATATATATATATATATATATATATATTCATGTTATGTGTTTTGTAATGTTTTTTATTCGTTTTTGGGTTTTTTAATTATTTACTTTGCTTTAATTCATTTTTATTTCAGTTTTAATTTTAGTCATTTTAGTACTTCAAATTAAGGCAACATTTCTCATTTTTGTTTGTTGAAGTTTTTCATCTAACATTTTATTATTTATTTTTTAATTTGATTTAATTTTACTTAATTTAATTTCATTTCATTTTATTATTTCAATTATTGGAAACAATATTTTTTATAGTTTTACTTAACAGTAACAACACTGTTGGACATTGTCAGTAGACAAATTGAAGAAATGAGGGGTGAAAAGTGTTATGTAAACATCCATAGTTGAAGACACTTGTATATGTGCTTCTTTGTCTCTCTTTCAGGTGTTGTGTATGATAACGGCTCCCGTCACCATGATTCTGTCGTCTAAGCAGGACGCCTCGTTCGCCTTCGCCTCGCTGGCCATCATCTTCTCCGTCTACATCACTCTGGTTGTCCTCTTTGTCCCTAAGGTACAACAGAAGATCATTTTCTGAAAACAAGAAGGAGCACTAATGTAAATATTGCATTACAGTGATGAATATTAATGATGGATAACTAGAGCAGGGGAAGGAGTGATCAAAGAGGCGTGTAAATGTGTGACATACGCATCTCTCTCAGCGGTCTGCTCGTGAAATCTTAAGTGACGATGTTATGGAGATGTGGTGTAATCAGTGTCAGCAGAGGAGACAGGTGTTATTACACATCTCAGGAGAATATGAAAGAGATGAAAGTAAAGACATAAAGTACTTTTGCACAACAGCCGATAAGAGCTGCTATGTGTACAGAGAAATACGACATGTTGTGTCTACACCCAGACCAGTGTTATTTTAGAATTATTTGTATACTATTACAGTTTTTATTAATATTTTGAATTAGCTTTTATTTTTATATTTTCAGTTATCATTTTAAATTTTGTTATTTTTTATATATTATTTTATATATTACATATTATTCCAGTTAGTAACATTAGTTCTTCAACTTATTTCAATTAGTTGCCAAAAGAACATTTCCATTTTTCATTTAATTCAAGTTTTTCGTCTAATATTTATATTTTGTTTCGGCTTTATTTCAGTTAACAAAATAGTTTTAGTTAATAATAACCCTGCTCCAGACCTTTTTTTGCTGTATGCATAGTATGTTTTCTTTAAGTTGCATCCTGATCACCTGTTTCATTTGAGAAAATGTGTGGAACAATGTATCCCACAATGCATTTTACCCATCCATTTTCAGTCTGAAGAATGAATTGAGCAATCCAAGCAATATCAGTCAACATTGTGAACCTGATCTCTTTGAATTACTCTTTAATTGGACTGCTAAGAGGCTCTCATATGCAAAATTAAATTACAATTTTAAATAACAGTTTTCATTTCTAAGATAATAACACTATGACTCAATAAGTATAGTCTAATTTTATTTGAACTCATAATTGCTGACTGTTTGATTTGTTATTTTTTATTATTTCTATTGTTGCCTGTTGCTTACCTTTTGCTTGTATTGACTGTATATATTCTGGTATATTCTGTCAACATGAGCCTCGTGTGGTGTGTTTGTGTGTTTGGTGCAGATGCGGAGGCTTATCACTCGTGGTGAGTGGCAGTCGGACCAGCAGGAGACCATGAAGACCGGCTCATCCACAAACAACAACGATGAAGAGAAATCCCGCCAGCTGGAGAGAGATACCAGCCCGACGGCAAGATCAACCGCAACAGCTGCCACCCCGGCCGACTGCAGCTCCTCTACAAGTGAGCCTGGAGGAACTGGGAGGAAATGCAAGCGGGGACACGGCAAACTGAAAGGGGGGAGAAAAACAAGCTACCTTGATTCGCGGCCCACAATTTTCCCTATCTCCGCCCAGCAGACGGCCTTGTTTGTTTCTTTTGTTTCTGACACTTGCTGTGATTCATGGGAGGTTATAAACAGGAGGCTTGAGAATCTGGTTTTGATTGCATCATTCGATGCGTCACCGTATTTGAAAACCACACATGCTTTGAACCATTTCAATGTTCAAATGAGTAACCCTCAGCTGATTTTGACTCGGAAAATTGTGGACGAATGATGACATGCTAAAAACGTCCTTACAAAAACATAATTATTCCCTTAAAATACTAATATTTTGGAATCTATGAATATTGTAATACCACAATTTTTCAATACGTTTTGCTTTTTTTGTTCATATTTCCTACAGTTCAATCAGGTTGTCTGAATATAAGCCATGACACACCAAGCCGACATCGGCCAACGTCAAGCCATCGTAGAGCATCAATCAGGCTAGTTTTTGTGGTGTGTTCAGCACCGCTGGCACTATTCAGATCTATTGGGGGCTTTTTGGCCTATTAAGCATGTTGGATCGACATTCATTGAGAGAGAACTCTGATTTTACAGGCTGTTCGGTTTAACAAACAAGTGCATGAGAATAAAAGCAAAAGTCATGAATGCAAGCACAGAAGTCAAGACGGCACAGACCAAAGGCTGTTCTAATTTTTTTTCATCTGACCTGAACATCCAATAACCAAATATTTTCGAATTTTTCATCTGGAAAAAAAAACATTATTCATATTTAAAATGGCTTTGTTTACGGTTTGTATATATGCAGTCTTAGTTCTGGTTTCCCTTTCTGAATGACAAATACAGACTATTGATACATGTAGTTGTTTTCTCTCATGTAGGCACAGAATGTACCTGCTAGCTGGCTATTGGCTGTAGCCGTCGCAGTATGTTCAAGCGCAAGTTTTAGGCCAGACGCGTGAAGCGAGGCAACAACAGTCAGCTTTCGTTGCTGCTAGGTTGGTTTGGTGTGTCAAGGCCTTAAAGGGATAGTTCATCCAAAAATGAAAATTCATTCATTTATGTCATTAATTACTCACCTTCTTGTCATTCAAAACCTGTAAGACCGTCGTTAGTCCATGTCACATGGACTATTTTAATAATGTCCTTACTACCTTTCTTGGCCTTGAACGTGGTAGTTGCGTTGCTGTCTATGCAGGGTCAGAAAGCTCTCAGATTTCCTAAAAAATATCTTAATTTGTGTTCCGAAGACGAACAAAGGTCTTATGGGTTCGGAACAACATGAGAGTGAGTAATTAATGACAGAATTTTCATTTTTAGGTGAACTGTCCCTTTAAATTTGAACTCTGAATCTGCATTAGAGAGACTGACCGATTCACACACACATTTGGTGCAGTGTCAATCGCGATCACATTTCGATATCATGACATTGAATTGCAATATATGTATTGCGATATGTATCATATAGTGAAGATGTTGCCGTTGTCATTTTAGTCTGCCAAGTGCTTAATATGCAATCGCGAGTCAGTGTGGTAACGACATGGAACATTTTTTACATTTACATTTATTCATTTGGCAGATGCTTTTATCCAGTGCATTTTACAGTACCTCTAAAGTTTACATTTTATCAGTATGTGTTCCCTGGGAGTCGAACCCTTGATCTTAGTGTTGCTGGCATCATACATGAACTGCGTTTGACTTCTGACTACTTCATATCCTGTTGTTAATCTACCAATTTTCCAATTTCAACATGACCTCATAAACATACTTTTACAGCTGACAGTATTACGAAATGTCTTGTGACCAAGAACAACAGATTTATAATGTCCTGTTTTTTTTAGCCCATTACCTCATTTTGAACTCACTTTTTAGGGATTCCTATTTTGCATCACATACATGATACCTCAAATCGTGTAGTTTGTTGAAGAGAGGTGTGCTATTGCTTTTCTAAGTGATCAGACTCATGATTTTAACCAGGCAGGTGTCCCATAAATTTACACTGAAGGAAAGACATTTTTGTAAGAAACCCACCAGAATACCTTAGCAACCTCATAGCAACACCCTGCCAATTTAAGGTGATTTTTGCATGGACAAAAATCACTCATAATTCCTTTATTAAACAAAATGTCTAGCTTCACAATAAGCTGCAATGATGTAATGAAATGATGTTGGTTTGCTTATAACCAGCTTTTCTCCCAGAGCATGGTGGGATAATATATTAACAGTCACAAGCTGTTGAAGGCGTTTGAAGTCTTTGTACAGAGGAGACGTAATTTCATCACAGATTTGGTGGTTTTGTTTTTATTAGATCCCCCTTGTAGCTGAAAGCTGCAGATTGAATCTCCCAGCATTGTAATGCAGTTTGCTTCTAAATGGCACCTGCCATATTATAGTCGTCACAGGATGCTGCTACTTTGCAATGCAGATAACATTAAAAGTGCATTGTGCAACCATCTTTATTGTGTGTTTGGTACACAGCAATGAAAAAGATTTTTGAAAAGAGGAATTAGTTCATAGTTTGAACGTGCAATACGGTACTTTACTTGGACACACACACTCATCAGCTGCTTTGTGTCACTCAAACCACGTTACATTCCTGATTTAATCAAAAACTGTAACACTACTGTACAGTACAGTACATGATTTCTAAACACAGTATAGAGGAACTGTAATTCTTGGTCACCTGATCATGAATAAAACGCCAGTTTCCTGTCTTCAATGGCAGCTTTTCTCCACAGCTGTGTGTCTGTTTGACCCTCGTATACTCTTGCTGTATCGGTGTGTGCAGCTTGGATTCATCAGCAGGCTCGTACAGCAAAATTTCCTCGGTTTCAGCTGGACTATAAATGGTTCGTCTCATCTGCTTCATTTCCTTCTTTGCGGTGGCAAAGACTCTCTCTCATTTGGAGGGACGGGATGTACAGAAAAAAATCCCTTACAGGGACTATGAGAGTCATTTGTCTATTCACAAGTGCTTGTGACAATAGCACATTGCTCATTATTTTTGAGAACTGTTAATACCTCAATATTTGGAATGTTGCTGCTGATTTTGTAAAACATATATAGGCTGTGTTTGGAAAAGCATGCTAGTATACTACGCTTAGTGTAGTATATAGTATGTATACTGGGTACAGTATGCGGCAATGAAATCTCTCAAACTGCAATAGAGTGAAACATTCGGGTTCACAAAGTAAAAATCCTGTTCATTTATTTTTTATAGGGAAATTCGTTTTAATAGTAACTTTAAACCTTTAAAGACATAACTACTCTGAGCTACGAGGTTGATAATCTTTTGTTGAAGCCATCAGCCCATATTATTAAACACATTTTTCAAATAATCATGCTTAATGGTGGAATTCCTTGTGAAAAACTACATTACCCATGATTCTGCAGAGAATCTCCACCAATCAGAGAATTGCAACAAGTAAATCATGCCAAAAGATCTCACAAAGCTCTGCAAATGATTTAGAGTCAGTTTCCCTGCACTCTTAAACAAATTAAATGTTTGTATGTATAATACGCACATTTTGCAATAAAAGTAAAATATTTTGTTTCTATATCAAGTCTACTGTATATTTCTCCGTCTTTTTTAATGCGTTTGTCATTTGCAGTGCTTCATGGGATTGTAGTTCTTTATATCTACACCTTTGTCTTTTTGTCCAATTTTCAAATACTTTTTTGCTTCAAACCAAAAATTGTTGTGAAATTGTTGAAAAATGTTGTAATTCATCTCGTATCTGGTTGGTTTGGTTCATGGCTTATAACACAGACTTTTTTAAATCACTATGGTAAAAATGATTCGGAGAAATACTCCCAGAACCAATCAAGTTGGCAGTCACTGTTGCATTCTATGAACCGATATTATATAATATTAAGTACTTTGTAACTAGGCCTATTAAAATGCATATCAACCATATTTATTTATCGAATGATAACTGGACACAATTTGCTGTTTAAAAGGTTTAGTATAGCATAATGCATACACTTTGAGATACAGTTTATACAACCCGATCTCATGAAAGTGCGTATAAATAGTACGCCAAATAAAAACAAAACTCGTGGTATTGATACGCAAAAATGGACTTTGGACTTACGCGATGGGTAGGTTTAGGGTTGTGGGTAGATGCGTATATCATATGTACGCGGAAACTGCGTATCATATGCACGCCAACAAATTTCGTATCATGCACGCGAAAACTGCGTATTATATGCACGCCAAACACATGCGTATCATATGCACGCCAAAGTCCATTTTTGCGTATCAATACCACGAGTTTTCGTTTTTATTTGGCGTACTATTTATACGCATTTTTATGAGATCGGGCTCGTATATACTGGCAGTAGAGTACTAAACTATGCTACAGTATACTAGTATTCCATTCCGAACACAGATGGAGATTGAACTGCATCATGATGTCATCGTTTGGGTGTGTCATAAGCACTTGTGATTGGCTAAATGGTGCTCTGGTGATTTACACAAAGGCTGATACAAGATGACTCTCCAGGAATCCTGGGGAGGATGTCGTGAACATGAGTACTAACCCCACCATGGTGTTTATTATCGGCCTACTGTAATATTTTATTCATCATTTCTTGTCAAATGGTGGTTCAATAATAATTATGATAGTGATGTTCATGCAGACAATGATATGCACAAATGTTAATTGTGTAAATGCTAAATGTACATGATAAATGTATTCTCTTGCACAAAGTATGAAGTATATCAAGTCAAAGGTATTCGTATGTGGTATTGAAAATATATTTGTATTTGTACTATGATAGATTCTGTACAATGCTATTGGACTGGTGTCTATGGTGAAATTATTGTAGTTTTTGCTACATTTTTTAAAACTCTTCATCTCTTTAGTGGTTTTTGTGTTTGATGAGCCACGAAATGGAAATGCCATTTCCATTTACAATTTTGAGATATATTTAGAGCATTGTTTGATGCTTTTTCTGTTTTCCAAACAAGTCTTCTGCATTTTAAAATATGGGTGGCACTTCTAGTTTTGGTAACTGCCATTCAGAAGAACTGAAACAAATAATTCAATGTTGCACTACAAATAATCAGTTTGACTGAATGAGCTGTACATTTTCTGTCATGCTCTATTTTAATTCCTCAGGAAAATAATTTAACGCTGGATGTTTTGTTTGTGACATTGGTATCACAAGAAAAGCTGTGATGGGCGGGCTTTTTTGTTTCTTTGTTTGCGACAATATACAGACAAGAAGACAGCAGACGCTACATTTTTTAATGAACGATATCCCATGAATAATTCACTTCGATGCTTTAAGAATCTTTTATTTTTCTCCCAAATCCCCACTCTCATACGTGCTTTTAAACACCATTTTCTCCCTTTTTTACTTCTAATCTTTAATATTAGAAGAAAAAAAAGAACTGCTACCAACTAAAGTTTATGCCTAAATACAATAGTGTAAAAAGATAAACATAGGCTGTAAAACTCATTTTAAAAAACCCCATTGATTTCAACCAGAAGTGCTAAAATGCTGTTTTGGCCTGCAAAAATGCATCATCCCTGCAGTCTATTGAATTCTGTATTTTTTATTTTTATTCTTATTGAATTCAACCTTTAAACAATGGCAGTTGCTAACTGTTTACAGTTCAACAGAATTTACTCATAATTTGCACAAAGCGTCTTGCCCTGACCTGAGATTTATGGGAAATACTCTTGCACGGAGTAGACAATTCAAACTTTTAGTTAAAAAGCAGCATTCACAGTTAACTCTCTTTTAATAGATGCTGATTGATTTTTCAAGCGCATACCTATAAAAACATAGCATTACTATTAGGTGAATATGAACTCCAAATGATATTTGATGGCAGATTATAGCTAATAAAATTAATAAAATTACACCCATAATGTAGCCTACACATTATCCCTCAATGCTTCAAGCACAAGTTTTCCACTGTATTATGTCACAGAAACCCACTGATTTTATTGCTCCTCAACCATTGTTGATTAATAAGAGTAACAGATAGGCCTGAAGTAACCACAAAAATGCCCACTCTACATGAGTGTTCCCTGGAGCCTGACATGGTGGTGTGTGTTAGGGAGTTTCCCCTCACCGAAACCACACAATATTCTCTGATGAGGAAACAGCGTCAGCGGAAACGTGCACATGGAGGGGTTTGCAAATGCATGACTGAAATGCAATTTCCCTAGTACCCTGCTTTCTAATTTTAAATACAAATATCTTGAGGACTGAGGGGACTATAGTTTTTGCAGAGATAATTCATCACGACCAATGTTTCCTCTGCAGTAACCTCTGAGTCTGCACAACCAATGTTTATACCCTTTGCTCTCTCAGTAGCCTAATATCAGAACCAAAAACAAAGCTGATTAAAAAGCAAGTTGGAAACTGCAGAGAAAATGCAAATTACACATTAGAATTACATAGATTTATTACATGTTTGAATTTCATTACAGTAGCAGTGCAGTAGTTTTTCATTCTTTTAATAAATAGTTAAATAAATAGTTAAATAAATAGGCTACACATAAATACTCATCATTTTACGTATATAAATAACTTGGATTGCTTTAATTCAGCATTCATGGACACAAGCTGAAAATGCCCATGATTTCCCCCACTGATATCTAGATCCCTGGATCTGATCTATAAAAGTTATAGATTTTGACCTGTTTTAATATAAAACATAGACTAGGGGTCATTTCAATCTTATCAGTGTCATTGCATTGGAAGTTCAGCACAGGCTACTACTGCTTTCCTCCCCACAGGTTTCCATTGTTTCCTTACTTTTCAAGTTTTGCTTGACGTCCAGCTACACTGTAAAAAAAAATGGAAAATGTATACTGGTAATTTTCTGCCAGGACATTATCCATTAATTTTACGTACAAGTCTAAAACACAATGCAATGCAGTGCAAAATACAGGTAAAACACCTGTAAAAAAATAAAAATGGAAAGTTCCTTCATATAAATAGGTACAGTACATTGTGTCCTGTTTTTACGGATTTTTAGAGTGCATATCATAAAGCAAACACCCCAAAGAAGGTCTTTCCGTTCTCGTTTTCAACGCGGGGCAGGAGTTCTGTGGTGGTTTCGGTGCGCAGTTTGTCTCCAGCTCGCAGGTTGAAGGCCGCACCGAGGTAAATGGTGTTGTACCACAGATCTTCAGTGTCAGACGCCTGTACGCAGGCGGAGCGGATCGCGCTGAAAAGCGGCTTGTAGCTGCCGTAGGACTCAGAGTAGCGCCACACTGCGTGGCTCATATGCACGACGTCGTGGTCCTCAGGTATGTCATTCTTGCAGCTGATGTGGAAAGACACCTGGCTGTAGACGAAGTAAATGCCGTCGTTAGGAATGATGATCTCTCTGTCCACTAATTCCAAGCCACCTGAAACAAAAGCCTGGTCCTGGTTCTGTTTCCAGTCTAGGTTGTCCTTAGACACGTCAGGGTCATATGCACCTAGAGGAGAATACAACAAAAACATGGCCTAAGTCGGTGCTTCTCAATAGGTTTTTGCTACAGGATGCAGATTTGACTTTGGACATCAAGTGACAACCTTAATAAACTGTGCCATAATGGCTTATTTTATGGTCTAGGTGAATGCAATTCATAAATATGCAAGTAGATAATACATTTTTTACATTTGACGTTGCTTAATTTAACATTAATTCATATATTATGAACAAACATGAATTTATAATGAATAGTAACACTAATCTAGATTAATAAATGCTGTAAAAATTACAATGACACATTACATTGATACTTAATACATTAATGTTAACAAAATAATCACAAATGTTCTTAAAATTCATTTTAATGTCTATAAATTTCAATATTTCATTGTTTTGGCAGGTGCCATACAAAACATCAAAACTATGTTTATCCTCACTGTAAGTGAAAGTGTATCTACTGTAATCAGGGTCATATTTTCTCTTAATTTGAATAGTTTGTATAATTTTCAAGGATGAGAGCATGTCATGCAACCAACCTTATTGGTGTCTGTAACTGATTCATTTCTAATTGACAGATGAATTTGTGTCAAATTATAGTAGTCATATTTGTTTATGCTACATTTTTGGATACATAACCAAATGATTCAAGTTTATACAAGTTCATACAATCACCCCTAAAAGTATTTGGACTCTTGCAGTATATTTAAGATGTATAACGCAGTGCAAAGCTGCTTAAACTTTGAATGCATTCTGAGGTGAGGTGATTGTTTACAGCTCATTTACCACTGAATCAAGCTTACCTGTTAAATGGATGGCAACCTTGGAAGTGACATTTTCTTTTGAAAGATGGTCTCTTAATGTGAGCCTTAGCTCTGATGGGGAAAAACACAAAATAACTCGTATAAGATGATTTAGTTTAACAGAAAATCACATTATCTGATGTGAATGGGGAAAGGTGGATATGAAACTGAGAGTCTGAACTCACCATTTCCACCTTCCTGATTGTTCTGAGACTAGAATGAACAAGAAAGGTAACATTGAGTACACAATAATGCACAAATATGTGCCTGAAATGGCATATTAAGAATGACATGCATGATGTGTATGGGTCAGGATAGTCACCTTGTTGAGCGTGAAGCAGACAGCAGCGGCGGCACACAGGGCCACAGCCAGCAGGACCCCACACACCCGCCAGACGCCTGACTTTGAGGAGCCGGCCTTCCTCCTCGACACCATCACCTGTGGTAAGGGCAGCGCTCCTTCTTCAAGAAACTGACTCTCAAGATCCATCATCATTGTGTCTTGTTAGTCCTCCGAAAGCTCAAGTTCAACTATGTCCAAATATAAGAAACTGCAGTGTGTCAGTACACTTTTAAATGGTCTTGTAAAGTCTCCTCAGCGCGGTTTATCACTTCAGTGTTTTGCTTGGTTGGTCTGTCAGCGTTGTGCTCAGAAAAGCTGGTTCTTCATTCTTTTTAAAGCATAGACTGCAAGACCAGGGGAAACTCCAGTGATGTCAGACTATGGAGAAAAAATGAGCAGTATAGAGACTGAGAGGAGAAACCATGACATACACCCACACAGATTCACACCCACTTACACTCACAGAAGGGAATTACAACCACAAAAAAATAAGCCAATTGTTGTATGGACCATTGTTTACAGATTTGTGGCGTCGTATCACTCTAAAAATAAAGGTTCTTTATTGGCATCTATGATTCTATGAAGAACCTTTGACTTTCATAGAACGTTTTCACTGCACAAAGGTTTCTTTATGGTGGAAAAAGGTTCTTTAGATTTTCAAAATGTTCTTTACAATAAGAAAAAAATGCTTCTGTTCACTGAAGGGTTCTTTGAGGTTCTTCTATGGCATCACTACACAAACACCCTTTTGGGACCCAAATTTACATTTATTTAATTTATTTTGGATATCAGTGATGTATGCATTTTTATAATTTAATTATACATTTTTATATAGGTCTAATTTTGTTAATGGAGAATTTGTGGTTACAGTAATTCAGATTTTAGATTTGCATTTTCATTTGAAATTGAGAGGTTAAAATGAGACCTGTGGGTGAAGAACACCTCTAGAATTAGCACAAAAAGGCCAGTATGTTGTTACTTGTGTTTTTATTATTTAACTGAATAATTATTAGAATTCATGAAGGTATTGCATAATATTGCATAATATTTCCAAGAATGATATTTCAAACGTCATTATTCATATAGGTCAAATGAGTAAAATCATTCAATCTTAATTTATGGTGTATCATATTTCAACGATCCCTTCAATTACGAATATAAGCCTATACGTAATTCATAGAATTATGTAATTCAGAATATTTATTTATTTATTTAATTTTATTTTGTCATTTAGCAGATGCTTTTATCCAAAGCGACTTACAAATGAGGACAATAAAAGCAGTCAAAACTAACAAAAGAGCAACAATATTAGATAGATAGATAGATAGATAGATAGATAGATAGATATTATTTAAACGTGTTATATGTTCACACGTTATAGACAACAAAGTTCTACTTCAAATGTATTTGTATTTTCTTGGACTGAAATATGGAGGGCAAAATATATTTTTAAATGCTGTTTTAAATGTTTTTAAAAATATATTTAGAAAAATATACAGAAAATAGTAGAAATATATTTATGTAAATATATTTTGAAGCATATTTTAGCTTTTTTTTGTATATTTTAAAATATATTTATGGTATGGGAAGACTTGTTATTGGATAAATTAATGAGACTGTCAGACTGATTACTGAGAGGATGAGAGATATTTATAAAGGCTCCAAATTTCTGTATGATTATTATAAATGTACATATTTTGTACCAAAATGGCAACTTTGTTGAAAAAAAAAATCAAGCAGAGGATTTTGTCATATCAGCTACACATGTGATTATGTAATGTCAAACTCTTACAGAAAAACTCCACATTTCTTCGACAATAAAATGGCATGAAACAAAGGAAAGAACTTCAACAACACTTCATGAACACCATGAAATATCAAACACAGCAAATACTTGAAATAGTCCAGTGTTGGAAATGTAATAGGTTACAGATTACAAGTTACCCTATTCAAATACGTAGTGTAACTATTTCGATTACTTTATTAAAGTAATGTAACTGATTACATTTCATTCCTCTTTGATTACTTTTCAAAATTTCTAATGTTTTCAACTATTAATCATTTTCAAACAGGCAGGGTTAACAGTATTCCACACTGATTACTGTCAGACTTTCAAAATCCTTCATCACTTGAGTTAAGATTATAAAAATGTCATTTTAAAGCACAGCCACCACAAAATCAGACTTTAACACCTCGTTTTACTTTGAGATCATTCTGAGGTTAAAAACAGATTTAAAATCATAACAAGATATAGTTCAATATCAATGATACTGTTTTTGAAATCAAATCTTTGCATTGTTGTGACAGGAAACACTGGCATCTAACAATGCCTTGGGTGGAAAAAACAGTTAATCTTAAAAAATAAAGCATAAATAGGGAATAAAACAGTAATTGAATAAGCATGTGTCCTAAACTCCTGAAACATTAATGTATCATATTGTAGAGCAGTCGATTCAATTTTAAAAAGAAATCAATCAAATCTGTGTGTGTGTGTGAAAATATTCAGATGTAACCCCCTTTGTAATAGTTTGTAATCATTTTCATAAGTAACTGTAATTTAATTACACATTTTTTCAGTAAATGCAACTGATTACAATTACATTTATTTTGTATTTAAATTGCGCAACTCTGTTACATGTAACTAGTTACTTCCCAACACTTAAAAATAGTCTGACTGTTGACTTCTTTAAAATTTCATGTTTGACTTCTTTATAAATGATTCAGTCAATAACAAATTGTTTTTGCTAAGATTTAATTACTCTTACATCATCTTGACGTATAGGCTACAGTAGTTGTATGGCTGCTGTCAGAGCTTGTAGACATATATGTTCATGGAAGTGCAAGAAACCATTCCTGCACTGTTTTGCATTTACAATCAGTTTTAATCCTTGTCATCATTACCATATTGCTCAAACATTAAAAAACCCTTTCGATTTAATTTCCAGTGCATTGCCAGTGCATGGGCCAAATGATGCAGGTTTTCAGCGTCCCGCGTAGAGATGTGAAAGATACGTAGGCTTCTACTGAATCTGGAGAACTCAAAAGTAGGGCATTTAAAAATAGTGTACTGAATCTCTGTGGTCACATTTCAGTGCAAATACTGAACTGAAAAACACAGAGCTCTCTTGCAGCCCTTCATTTGATCTTTATTATAGAACTATAGATATGTGTAAAACTTCACCTTTTTGTTGAGATACTGTGTCTCAGGCAAAAGCGTATTTACCACAACATACTTTTGATTCAGTCATTGTAAATACTGACAGATAAAACATTCCTCTGAAATTACTAAACTATTTATTCATCCTCCTCCCCAATAATGCCATTACTTCTTTAAAATATTGTCAGCCTCTCCAAAGGAAGTGAAACAGAAACAGAAATGAAAAAAATGCAGCTCAAAAAGTTTGGTCATGGGATGCCGTTTTCAGAGGTACACAACAAGCTTGTGCTCTTCCCTGGAATAATGGCATTACAGCAGCGTTCATGAAATTGGCCACGTTTGGTGCATATGACAACGCAATGTGACCCCAGCTTCCTCCATGTGCTGCATCATGGGATGAACTGACTCCCACATATTTGTTGGCAGAGTCTGACAGTGATTGAGGTGTTGAGAGATGAGGGGAATTCAGACGTCTGAGTAATCTAACACTCGTCTGACTAATCTCATCATCTTTTACAATAACAAAACTTCCTCTTTATTTAAACAGAGACTGCATGCTAATCTGATAGGTATTGGTGGAAAAATCATTCGCTCGTTGGACTGACACAATGTATGTGTCACTGTAATATATTGGAATTAAATATTACAATTGATATTAATAAACCATTATTATGCCAAGTGCCGTTTTTTTTTTTTGTAAAGAAACATTGCACAAGCACACTGGTTTTACAATTATAAAACAACAGTTGTACTGTTAATAATAAAGTCATTTGGTCTGATATTATCTAATGCTCTGACATTCAGTCGTTTTTAAGTGTCCAAGTGCTTTTATAGTAATTGGTTGGGAAGATTTTTTATAGTTTTGAAAGTGTTTACCAAAACTGCATTTATTTGACCAAAAATACAGTAAAAACAGTAAGATTGTAAAATATTATTGATACTTAAAATGACTGTTTTCTGTTTGATTATATGATCAAATGTAATTTATGTCTATGATGTAAAGCTGAATTTTCAGCGTCATTACTCCAGTCTTCAGTGTCACATGATCCTTCAGAAATCATGCTGATATGCTGATTTGCTGCTCAAGAAACAATTAGTATTATCAATGTTAAAACAGTTCTGCTGATTAATATTTTTGTAGAAACCAATATACCTTTTTTTCTTATATATATTTTCTTTTTTCTAGGATTATTTGATATGTACAAAGTTCAAAAATATACATCTTATGTAACATTATAAATGTCTTTACTGTCACTTGTGATCACATTAATGCATCCTTGCTGAATAAAAGTATTAATTTCTTTCAAAAACAACCTTATTGACCCAGACTTTTGAACAGTATATATTCTATGCATATGAATCTATGGTTTGATCAAGACATTACATATACAAATTCAGTGGATGCGGTGGTGTTCAGTTATTCGGTTCAGGGGAACATCCTTTGTGGGCGTCTGGTCTCACAGGTGAAACTCGCTTTCCTCTTTCTCCTACACTCACCTTTCTTTGGGGGCTTTACCTTGCCCTGACTCATCTTGGGGTTGGGATCGTGGGTGGGGGACTAATCACACTCCCTAAATACTTCAAGGTCTGGGAATTTTTAATGATTGTTTAATTTGAATAGCTGTGGAAAACACTCACTCTCTCTTTCTCACACACACACACACACACACACACACACACTCTCTCGCACACACCCAACACACACACACACACACACACATACAAAGGTGACCTTGCAAGAACCCTCCAGCACACACGCACCTGCTTCACTTCTGCTGAATAGAAATGTGCTGCCGGTGTCGTAATCCTGTGTAGACCGCAGTTTCCTATAGCTCTGCAAGAACTTTCAAAGTATTGCCTGGGCTACTTTATAGTCATCTTACATTTCTTTAAAATAGCATTACCATGCAATACGCTGCAAAATACTGTCTATAAATATGTATATTTACTTATGGAACCCACTGTTTTTATTTTAGTTTTTTTCCCCCCACATATAACATTTAAACATTTGTGGTTATTAAAAGTGTTCACTTAGGTTCAGTTGGGATTTTTTTTACATTTATTTATTTAAACAAATAACTGTAAGCACTGCATTAAAACAGAGGACAATAGTACAAATAAAACAAAATACTCAAATAAACTGTAAAATGAGCTCATGATAGTTCTTACTGAGATTATATGTATATGAAAGCCCATTTCTGTCACATAAGAAAAAAAATGTTTTAGTCAATCATAATTATGAGATAAGTAAAAATTATGACATACTTGAAAATCTGAAATAAAAAAATCATTCTGACATGACAAGTTAAATTTTTGTCATAATTGTAACGTCATAATTATGATTTAGTATGTCAGTTTTAACTTATTTCATAATAATGACTTTAAAGTGTCTAAATATACAACTTTTTGTTCCTTGATTATGACCCAGTATGACATAATTTCGACTTTTTATGTCACAAATCTGTCTATTTCACTATTTTTACTTTTTTATCTAATAATTTTTCCACAATTATGATGTTTTATACAATAATGTTTACTTTTATATCATAACTAGAATGTCATCATTTTGACTTTTTATTTCATAATTATGACTTAGTATGTCATAATTTTAACTTTTATGTCATACAGTAATTATGACTTAGTATTTCATAATTATGAGTTGCAAAAGCCTGATTTTTCTCATGATACGGAAATGGGTCATAGTCTATGAGAATTATTCATAAAAGACTTCTTGAGTCTTGAGAATGAAATATTCACCGCAAAATATAAAGGTTACCAATAAGCTCAAAAGCATTGTTAACCCATTTAAGCCCACCAGCAACTATAGTTGCCGCAGTTCATAGTTGTCATTTTCCTTTTGTAAGTATTTTTCTAGATGTTATCCATGTTTTATTTCTCAATGACATGCAAGCAAACAACCAAATAAAGGACTTCAAGAAAAAAAAAAAGGTCTTCACTTCCTTCCTGTCACATGAGGCTGTCAAGTTCCTACCCCTACTTCCAGGAAGCATGGCGAAGGCAACGGGGGGGGTTCCCGTTTTCAAGTGACAGCAGCAGTTTACAGACTTCAGTCAGTCACACAAATGGAAGAATGGAAAGATAAAGAGCTAACGCATGGGATTAATTGCTGTAGATTATCTTTTTTCTCCCTTTTATGACATTATGTCTTGTAAGGGGCACAATATTGAGGCCCCTTTATCCAGTTTGGATGCGTTTCATTCTAATTGGTCAAGGACCCTAATTCATTTTATGACTAGTAGCTTATGATTCCATTATAATGTTAATATGCAGACAAGTAATGAGTTTACATTTACATTATTATATGTAATCACCTACTACAGTCAGCCATTCAATACTATGGGCCTAAAAAATGTGTAATTTTCTTTCAGGTAAACCTTTTTTATTATACAGATGTAATATTTTCTTCGTTCTATTTATTTTTATTCATTTATTTTCATTTAACTAACACACCTCTAAGAATGAAAATACCTGCATGTTCAATAATGAGTAAATAAATAAACAAGCAATCATGGGTGTAGCCTACACATGATAATTATTTAAATGTTTATGTAAATTTATAAACCTGCTTGTACCTTCACTGCAGTACTCCTTGTAGGCTACTACTTATACTAAAACTGCTTACGTAAGGGAAAGTTCACCCAAAAATGGAAATTGTGTCATTGTCATCTTCAAGTTGCCAACCTATGAGATTCTTTCTTCTGTTGAGCACAAAAGAAGATATTTTGCAGAATGATGGTATTCATATTCAAGAGATTATAAGCTAGATGCAACTTTTTTGGGGTTTGCATCGAATGTTCTTCGAATTTTATGCATGATAAATTTGTTTATGAATAAAGATTGATCTGTTGAAAGCAGTTATTTTGAGTTAGATGCTAAAAGCTCTCCTCCTATTCAAATTGGACATTGAAGTGGTGCATACAACATATTTGCCCACCAGCAACTATAGTTGCCGTACATTCAAATACGATTTTCAAGGGAAAAAAAAACTTGGAACATGTTCACATAGGACACTATTAACATGACTATATGCATGAAACCATTCAGACAAATGGCACAAATGGGTTAATGCTTGAAAAGGTAATAAATAGCTATATCTTTCATAGACAGACCTAATAGTAGGCCTACATAAAATGAGACAAATAAATAAAATAAAATGTAGACAAAGAACTGTTTAGGATCTTTAAAAATGATAATAATTCTAAAGAAACTTCTTATTGTTATCAACGAATTTAAAAAAGATTTAGCAATCAGAGAAATCTCAGAAAGTAACGTTTAGGATCTTTAGGTGTTTGTAGTGTGTGTGTGTGTGTGTGTGTGTGTGTTTTGTTGTTTAGGATCTTTAGGTGTTTGTAATGTGTGTGTGTGTGTTTTGTTGTTTAGGATTTTTAGGTGCAAATGAGGTCATAGACATAATAAATATTTATTATGTCTATGAATGCGGTAACCTGCACCGTGACGTCTCAACCGGAAGCCGCACCTTCCAATCGCCACGCCCACATATACGTCACGGCAGACTGACCAAACCCGGAAGTGAAGATGGCGTCCGCCTACGAGAGGTTCAACCTGTAAGTTCAAACTTTTATTCGAGCGCAGCAACAGATGGAAACACGTACGGCGCCCAGTTTCGCTTTAATGAAGCTCAGCTCTTTTAATGGCAGCGTCTGTGGGCGCTGTCAGAAGTCTTGTTGCCAGTACAGGGCAGTTTATGTTGTGGTGGAAGCTGCACTGGCTTAAGCCGTTCAGACACTGTTCAGATTGGCTGTGTTTCAAAACCCAGTGAGCTGCACATCTAGACAGCATTTAAACGCGAGAGCAGGATCTTCATACTGCATTACGACAACAAAACGCACCATGTGCTGTCTATGCAGCTCACTGGGTTTAGGTTATGATGCATTGATTTGAGTCTGGACAGCATCTGTTCTCATATTTAATAAGTAGTGGACTAGGGTGTTTATTTGGACTATGCATTAGGATGCTGAGGTCAGCTGAAGCACACCGAGTCAGTGCTGCAGTTTTGTAGGGGCATCAGTGTAAAGATGATGTTAAACAGTGCCAATATTATATTTAGTCAAATATTTTTCCAGCTATGTATGTATAAAAAGAATGCTATAGTATATGGCATACTGTACAACGATGCACAATTAATATCTGATTATTTGACAAATTGTGAAACCTGATGGAATGTCTCCAGCCCACACCTTACATCAACATGATACTGAGTTATCAGACGCTCCGGTACTAATATGAGTTACAGTGGTGTGCTTTCTGAGTCACTGACTTGAACATTTACAGTAGTTCTGAGAACCTAGATTGTTTTGCATTTGTTTTGCACTGACATTAATTATCGTGACAACTGAATGGAAGGAAAAGAAAGTTTGACACACTAGTGATGCACCAAAACTATTTTTTAGCCTAAAATGGAAACTGAAGTTCACTTATTAATCAATTAGTTGTTCAAATTTATTTAATAATCAACCCTCAAATAAAAACGGAATTGTATATAAAAAATTAGATTGCATGTACGTTTTTGTGCTGACTTTTAATGATATATTCATTTATTGTTGTAGTTAAACATTTAAACAGTACTGTAATTAAAAACACATAGATTTACTTAGACTTACTAACAGGTTAAGTAAAAATAGAATGAATACATAAAAACTGATGAGTTTCTGGACATTGAATGGCTTTCTCAAGTTAAATGTGATTTCAACCAGATGTTTATTTGGTTGCTGATATTTTGGTGCATCACTTTTTCTTTTTTTTTTAATCGGTATGTCAGAAACTAACATCATTTGGCCTCTCAGAGTCTTTTCACTTTAAAATACCTACAATAATAAATACTATGATGCATATTTGTTTTCATGTTTCACAATTTTAATAATGTATCTTTTTAATTACTTTTAGAATTAGTTATTTTTTACATTACAGTAATAATACATGATGCTTATCATAATTAAGTCACAATGCAAAAAATATTTTTCATATTTAATAAGAACTCTTTTTTTTTTTTTTGGCCTAATTCTTTTTTTATATTAGTCTTTTTGAGATTCACTATTTTGCTTACTAAATACCAAATTATAAATGATTGTTTGTATCTTGCTTTCATTATGTAATTAGCCTGTTTTGTAATTTTTTTTTAGAGAATACAGTAAGCCCTTCAGTTTTATGAATGGCCTCTTGCACAATAAACAGTGGTATTACAGCTGAGAAAGGCTTGTCTATAATGACATAGTTTATAATAAGCCAGAAACCCTTGCACCACAGTGTGTTTGCTGAGACGGTGCACATAATTCATAATGCCTGTGATTTGTCATATACAGACACTAGACACAGATCTAAGGGATGCGAATTAGCCACCACTGTAGCAACAAAACAAAACAAAATTGCAGGGTAAAGTTGAACATCTGTGTTGTTTTTACTTGCGTGACCTGATCAAAAGGCTCCGAGATTAGGAGTTGCATCTACGTGTCATGAAACCAAACTGTGTGAGCCAACAAGTCAATTTTAAAATTTTGAGATAGATTCCATAGACCTATTATGCAATCATGGTTAATGGGGCAGAGGTTAACCATGCAAACGCTGCATCCTTCCCTAGTTGCAAACTCATCAAGTGGTGCACAGAAAGTGGCTGCTCAGCATTTTGGTAAGGAAGGAAGACTCCAGCCATTAAAGTGGGACAAGCATGTACGATGTTGTTACTGAAACAGACTCTCAAACTCCTCACATTGTGGAAACTTGCATTATAAGACAATGTCTATCTGTAATTTTCTCTAAACTTTACTTAAAAATATGCACGACCGAAATTGAAAAGTAGTTGTGATTTATGACGTTGCTGAAAATCTGCTCTCTCCAGATGGTCTGAGATGAAAATGAATTTCAAGCTATTATGTTTCTGACGCTGTTTTGTCTTATTGATATCATCATCGCCACTCAAAAGCTGATTGTATTGCATATGCAATTTCTGTATTCAGTGCTGTTTATCACATTCACAATAATCTCAAAAGCATTTGCTTGCATAATGCAGCTAACTGTCAAATGCTAACCAGCCAAACCCTCACCTCTTGTTTTATACTGGAAAAACCAGTGTGTGTTTAGCAGCACAGTAAGAAAAGTGTCAGAATAGACTTACTGGTCTGTTTAATCAGAAAGAGTTAGGTTTATTTGTTGAAAATAAAACATTCTTTTTTGCTTTTTTTCGTAGGCATGCAACACCTGAGAAGTTCTACATTGAGGCGTGTGATGATGGAGCTAATGACGTGCTGGTTATTGATAGGGTGTCCGCCGAGATGACCCTCGCAGGTACGGTCTGACTACTTGTAAGAATGAAAACCAGTTCAAATATGTTGTATTGCATTTCATCTTGAATGCAAATAGCCCATTTTATGATTACAGGTTAGTAAGATGTTATTTTTGAAGAACGTAATACTTTCACTCAGCAAGGACACATTAAATTGATCAAAAGTGACAGTAAAGACATTTAAACAAAAATGCTTTCGTTACAAAAGCTTTCTTTATCAAATAAGTGCTGTTCTTTTGAACTATCAAAGAGTCCTGAAAAAAAAATGTATCACAGTTTTCACAAGCATATGAAGCAGTGCAACCATTTTCAATATCGATAATAATAAGAAATGTGTCTTGAGCAGCAAATCAGCATATCAGAATGATTTCTGAAGGATCATGTGACACTGAAGAGTGGTGTAATGAAGCCATGCATCACAGAAATAAATTACATTTTAACATATATTCAAATAGAAAACAGTCATTTTTAATTGTAAATATATTTCACGGTATTAATATTTTTACTGTATTTTTGATCAAATAAATGCAGTCTTTGTGAGCTTAAGAGACTTCTTTCAAAAACATCCCCAAAGTTTTGAACAGTAGTGTATAAAAATTATATCTGTTTAATTCTAATGTTTATTAATTGTCTATTGCAAAACTACAATGTTTAAAAGGTTAGTTCCCCCAGAAATTTAAATTCTGTCATTAATTACTCACCCTCATATCGTTGCAAACCTGTAAGACCTTCTTTCATCTTCGGAACACAATTTAAGATATTTTTGATGAAATCCGAGAGCCCTCTAACCCTCCATAGACAGCAACACAACCGAAATGTTCCCAGGCCCAGAAACATAGTAAGGAAATTTACGTTTGTAATTAATGACAGAATTTTCATTTTTGGGTGAACTATGTTTTATGATGTCCCAAATGACAGTAACATGGTCACTAAAAGGGAATAGAATAATAAAACAGCTAATTTAAAATATAGTTTGTCTTCCTGTGGTAGTACAGTGAAAGATTTCTAGTTTGGGCAGCTGTGATCTGACATTTATGAACAGCTACAACTTATGAGGGAATCAGACCTTTCAAAGTATACAGGCATCGATGAAAAGTTACGGCAGCTATTTGGACTTTGTTGTAGTTCTCTGTTTTAATGGTGACCTCCTCGCTAAGTGACATTTCATCAGTATTGTCAGCGTGACATTTTATGTTTGAGGTAGTTGCTGTGGTCTTTTGTTAAAGGTGTATTCCAGGAATAGCACAGCACAGGTCTGTTACTTCCTCTTATTGAAGCAGAGAAGTATATTAAATGCACCATCTGCAACATTTTTTTCCTGTGATTTGAATGGTGCATTAATGTTTTTTCCTCTTGAAGGTATTAAGGACATCCCCCCATCAGGTGTAACCAGGCCCATTTGTGGAATCATGGGAACTACTCGCTTGGTGGCTGGTAGGTTCTATGTTATTACGATGTTCCGATTTTTCCATAGAATTCGGAACGTTGATTGTATGACATATACTTTTGATTACATTGACGCATGTTTTTTTTTTGCTTCTGCAGGGATGTACCTCATAGTCATCACCCGGAAAAGGAAAGTGGGCGACCTGTTTGGCCACACTGTGTGGAAAGCGGTGGAGTTTGATGTGATTTCTTATAAGAAGACCATTTTGCACCTCACAGACATTCAGGTCATTAAAGTCCCTAACCTCAACCTTCAGTTTAATGCTGATGTTTGTGACACCTTGAGTAGAAAGTGGGCTATAAATGTCATTCGTTGTTTGATCAGTTGCCCAGTGCGTCTCTAAATCATAACCGAAAGGTTTCCTGCTCTGAACTTTTTGCCTTTCATAATTTTTCCATTTACAGTTTACTCAGAAGTGCTGTAAGAACAACGCAGCAGATTCGCCCTCGGCTTGTGAAATTGGGTGTACTCATACAGTAAATTTTTCATTTGAGCCCATGCTCCGAGCGCAGCGATATCTCATTACAGTGTTGTATACTTGCTGCATTATTTAGCGAGGATAAGACTTCGGCTGAAATGGCCTTGGATGCAGCCTGTGAGTAGACCAGTATTGGACATGGGAAGTGTTTCGAGTTGAAACAAGTACGTGGGAGACTTGACTGCAAACAACTAGATCATTAAAGCACTCCAAACATCTCTACTCTTGTCAGAAGGTTCAGTGTAAGCGCATGAGGTCTGCAGTGAATGCATCTAGCTACACTAGCTTGGTTAGTTTCGTTCCAGAATGTGTCAGAAAACAAATTAATCACAAAATGCAAGTGTGTTTTGCATTCTCAGCAATTTTTGCATACTTGTATAAACTATGTTTCTGGCCTGGATGAAAGTGCCACACCTTTTTTGAGAAGGTGATGATTCCTTGCATGAGTTGTCAACATAATTTTTGTGTTGAATATTGTGACATTTTCATAATGAATTGCATGTAATTATAAGCTCTGAGTTGAGCTGAAGGGAATAACTGCAGTGAGAGACGAGTTTGCGTACAAAGGCAAATGGTTCTGCTGACCAGGTTCTTCTGGGAGGAGGAATCAATTCAGGTCGTTCCTGTTCCACTCCATTCCCAGAGCCAGAGCTTAGTGGATGGTGATCCTGTTACTGCAGAAAGGATATGCTGAGATTGAAAGGCCTGGCATTGGTTGAGAGCTTAGTTTTGACACCTGCACGTGGAGCAAAGCTTGTTTTCAGTAAGAATGAATGAGTTGTACTAAAGTAAGAGTGTTGTGTGATGCATTGGAGCAGATTAACTCATGAACATGCTTGTTTTGAATACATGATATGCACTTCAACTTTAAACAACCTTTTTTGAACATGTCAAACCGCTTCCTTTTGTCAAAATCATGGCTTAGCAGATAGTTACGCTACAGACACATTAAGTGTTCATGAGAGAGATACAAATTCAGATTTCAGAATATTGAAATCCAAATTTGTCAATTATAAATTGAAATAAAATTTTAAGTGTTTGTTTTTTTTATTAAAAAAAGCCAAAATAGTATTATCATTAAATAATATTAATATATTATTAATGTAAACAAATAGTTTATTATTAGTAGCATAATTTTTAGTAGTATTAATAATTATTAATAAACAATTGTAATTAAAAATAATTTTAATATTAAAAGAATGAATGTTATCAAATGAATGTATTGTTGTTATTAGTAGCATAATTAGTAGTATGAATAATGATTAATAAAAAATAATCATTAAATAATATAAATATTACAATATATTAATATATTAAAATAATTAATGTTATCAAATTAATATATTATTGTTGTTACACAGTATAATGATGATGATGATGATAATACTTTATTGTTGCATATTTTCTTTATCTTCATCTGCTATATATATATATATATATATATATATGTAGTTATAAAATATATTGAAAATATGAAAAGTCTAATTTCAAGTCAATTATAAAATATAAAATTACTTTATAAATTATTTTTTTCTAATGAAATGTATACCTTTATTTCAATAATTTGGACACTGCCAGAGGGACTTTTTTAAGTAGTTAATAAAAAAATTTAAAAAAAGCCACATTTTCATAAAAATCTATGTATTGTGAAATATATCAATATCGACTGCCAGGTTTTAATATCAAAGTAATATTGCTCAACCCTACCTCATCCCATTTCTCCATCTTCTCTCTATTGTCCTGTCATCACTTTACTTTTATGCCATAAAAATGGAAAAGGCCCCAAATAAATTAATAATGAAATCAATAATCCTAGTCTTCTTTCTTTTCACATCATTTTTTGCCAGTAATCTTATTCGCTCACTGTTTCCTTCTCACAGATGCAGGACAACAAGACGTTTCTGTCTATGCTTAGCAATGTCCTAAACACAGACGGCTTCTACTTCTGCACGGACTATGACCTGACCCACACCCAGCAGCGCCTGTCCAACACCAGCCCAGACTTCCAGGAGATGAGCCTGCTGGAGAGGGTGAGCAGAGCAAAGACTGAGGGATGATGATGATGGCAGAAGAGACAGACAGAGCTGTTTGAAGTTTCAGTGGCAGAGAGAGAAGCAGAGCACAGCAGGGTGCAGGTTTTCATCAGTATCATGTACAGAAGGCCGGTCAGCTCATTGTCTCAAACTGCATCCCTCATTTACAATAAAGGGCCGTCACAGGAGATGTGCTGCCTGTGTCTTTGTAAGCTAGATTTGCAAAGCTCTTGTTTTACAAGCACACTTGCTGACATGCGGGCACACACTGTGATTTCCTTCATATTTTGTTTTTGTGTTTTCAGGGAGAGAGTTTGTGCTCTGCATTTGTGTCTGGCTTTTGACACAGTCTGTAGTTTCGCAGTTGTCTATCCCTTTTCATAAAGTTCAACTTCAGAGTGTTCAAACTTCCTGAGTACATTTGGTTACTCTGTTTGCGAATTAGACCCTTCAAAACAACCATAACTTCTCAGATGATTCCTGTCTTCTATCATTTCTCCACACAGGCAGACCAGAGATTCATGTGGAATGGAAATCTTTTAAGAGAAATAACCGCACAGCCTGAGGTATAAAAATAAACCTAATTTAGAAACCATTAAACAAATGAGAAAATTGCACATACTAAGTCACTGATTTCCCTTTTCAGCTCCATAAATTTGCATTTCCTGTCATCCACGGATGTATCCTTTGAGAGATGTCATGTTGTTCATAGTTAAGTTGCTCACTTTATTTAGCCTTGACTGCCCAGAGGAAGCAAATTATGAACTGTGAACTGTTTCTGTTAAAGATGGCATTATGTAACTGGTCATGATTAGTTGATAATGTTGTCCATAATCTAAAAACACATCTGCGCTGTAAATTGCTTGGGATGAAATTGAAGAAATAAGTAGTAGTTGGAAAATGTGTGTGATATTGAGGCTTAACCCACTGCTTCAGTTATTGTGATGAAGCCGTGCTGCATTAATGGGAAGGTGTTTGAGTGGATCCTCATCTCTAGACGGAGCTGTTTCAGAGCGGGGGTCCGGTATTATGTCAGAGGTGAGATGTGTTCAAGCATATATACATATTCACACAGTGGTCTTTGCTGCAGATATTACAGTTTTCTCCTGCGCCTCAGGCATTGACTCCGAAGGACATGCTGCTAACTTCGTTGAGACAGAACAGATAGTCCAGTACAGTAATGCCCAGGCGTCCTTTGTGCAGGTTGGTGGAAACTACTGTTGGCCTCTATTACAAGAAGATTTGTTTTGACCTCCCAGAATTCACCTCAGAGATTTAATTTGTGCTCTTTCACTCACCTCTTAAATAGACTCGAGGCTCCATGCCCTTTTTCTGGTCTCAAAGACCCAACCTGAAGTACAAGCCCAAGCCACAGATAAGCACTGACACCAATCATGTAAGACCACTTATGCTGCTACAGCAACTTTTCTTAGTTTTTTTTTTTTTTACATTTCAACTATCAGAAGATGAAAAATATCTATCTGTCTATCTATCTATCTATCTATCTATCGTCATTTTATATATTTTTTTACATTTTACCTTGTTTGTATAATTGTATAGTTGTATTTTATATTTAATCTGTATATCTGTATTTATGTTCTACTGTTAGTGTTATCTGTATGCACCAAGGGTCTGAGAGTAACGCAATTTCAATTCTCTGTGTGTATGTGCTGTACATGTGGAAGAATTGACAATAAAGCAGACTTGACTTGACTTGACTTCTATCTGTCATTCTGTCTATCTATCTATCTATCTATCTATCTATCATTCTATCGTTCTATCTATCTATCCTTGCAGATGGATGGATTCAGGAGGCATTTTGAGTCACAGGTTCTCATTTATGGCAAACAAGTCATTCTAAATTTAGTGAGTACAATCTTTTAATCCACCTGCAGAAAATTGCAGTTGATTGTGATTGGTCAAATAGTTGATAATTGCTTTATCTGAAGGTGAATCAGAAAGGATCTGAATTGCCTCTTGAACAGGCCTTCGCCAAAATGGTCAATGGCATGGAGAACGGACTCATCAAGTACTTCAAGCAGTTTCTTTTCATTCCTACAGATGCATTTTTAGTGGTGTTTGCTAAGGCAATTACTATTGCTCATTCTAGGAATATACTTTGAACAGACACTTATAGGGATAGTTCACCCAAAAATTCTGTCATTAATTACTCTCCCTCGTGTTGTTCCAAACCCGTAAGACCTTTGTTCATCTTCTGAACACAAATAAAGGTATTTTTGATGAAATCCGAGAGCTTTTTGACCCTCCATAGACAGCAAAACAACTACCACGGTCAAGGCCCAGAAAGGTAGTAAGGACATCGTTAAAATAGTCCATGTGACATCAGTGCTTCAACCTTATTTTAATAAAGCTATGAGAATACTTGCATGCATGTCGAAGACTGAAATGAAGAGAAGAAATTTTTGAATAAAGTCGTTATTTTCATTTTCATGGACTATTTTAACAATGTCCTTACTACCTTTCTGGGTCTTGAACGTGGTAGTTGTGTTGCTGTCTATGGAGGGTCAAAAAGCTCTCGGATTTCATCAAAAATACCTTTATTTGTGTTCTGAAGATAAACGAAGGTCTTACAGGTTTGGAACGACATGAAGGTGAGTAATTAATGACAGAATTGTCATTTTTGGGTGAACTATCCCTTTAAGACTAAGAATTAACG
This sequence comes from Sinocyclocheilus anshuiensis, assembly GCF_001515605.1. Taxonomy (NCBI): domain Eukaryota; kingdom Metazoa; phylum Chordata; class Actinopteri; order Cypriniformes; family Cyprinidae; genus Sinocyclocheilus; species Sinocyclocheilus anshuiensis. The sequence goes on from NW_015542555.1 coordinate 1,180,161, forward strand.
TGCGTCACATAGCACCATTTGTGCTTCAGACATAATTAATGCCTCAAACCATGCAGCTTATTAAGGAAAATTGAGGTACTTTTCTAAGTATTCAGTGTGATCAGACTTTAAATGTGTTGGCTTACTTTCACCAAAGCATTTAATTGATCAAAAAGTAAAAACATTAATATTGTTAAATATTACAATTTAAAATAACTGTTTTCTATTTTAATTTTTATGTTTTAAAATGTAATTTATTCCTGTGATGTCAAAGCTGAATTTTCAGCATCATTACTCCAGTCTTCAGTGTCACATGATCCTTCAGAAATCAAGAAATGTTTTATTATTGCTCAAGAAACATTTATTATTATTATCAATGTTGAAAATACTTGTTTCTATCCTCTACTCGTATAGTGCTGTGTAGTGACTCTTGCATCTCTTTTGAGGTACATCGCCTTTGACTTTCACAAAGAATGCAGTAAGATGAGATGGCATCGCCTCCAGATTCTCGTTGATGCTGTTTCTGACATGCAAGACGAGTTTGGGTTTGTATTCATTTCTGTACCTTTCTATAGGAAAGACTGTGGTCTCCGATGCTGTCAGTGATTCACTTTGATCTTGTTCCTGAACGCTGATTCTGCAGGTATTTCATGGTGAGCTCAGACTGGAAGGTGACGTCCGAGCAGTCTGGAACCTTCCGCAGTAACTGTATGGACTGTCTGGACCGTACCAACGTCATTCAGAGCCTGCTGGCCAGACGCTCCCTACAGAGCCAGCTACAGGTGACGCCACATCACAAATAGCATGTCTGACGCATCCTAACTAGGTGTGATGCAATTAAGGACACTTACGCACTAGAGAGAGCTGACTGGCTGTAATTCTGTGGCTTTTCTGTCAGTTAGGGCCACTTACTTGAAACTTGATGCATCATGTTTGCTTAGGAAGTGTAAAACACTTTTATGTGGTCATGATCGCTTGGAGACATTTAGAAATCAGCTATATGGATTAATAATGCGGTTAAAGGGGTGGTTGATTGTGATTTCGCTTTTTTAACGTTAGTGTGTAATGTTGCTGTTTGAGCATAAACAATGCTCAAAGTTCAATGCAAACGGAGATATCGTCTTTTAAAATTATGGCAGTTTAATGCCTACAAAAACGGCTCCTAAGGAC
>NW_015542555.1:1181369-1210200 GCF_001515605.1 Sinocyclocheilus anshuiensis
GTTAGTGTGTAATGTTGCTGTTTGAGCATAAACAATGCTCAAAGTTCAATGCAAACGGAGATATCGTCTTTTAAAATTATGGCAGTTTAATGCCTACAAAAACGGCTCGTAGGGACTATGAGTTACTTTCCCGGGTTCATTACGTCACGAACCCAGATAAACCCCGCCCCCGGGAACATGCAACGAAGGTGGTGGGGCCATGCTGCGCTGCTTTAGAGAAGAGGAAGAGAAAACTAGGCGTGCACGTAAAAATCTATTCATATATGAATCACGATTCTGTCTTCTAACGATTCTAATGGATTCACAAGTTTCAAAATCAATGTTCTAAAGCAGCGGTTCTCAATCCTGTTCCTCGCGTCCCCCTGCTCTGCACACGATCTGCATCTCTCTCTCTCTCTCTCTCATTCAAATCATCAGCTCGTCACAGCTCCATCAAAGAACTGTGTTCCAGTTATACACTATATGTGTATAGACCAAGAGATATTTTTCACATAGCTATGAGAAGTGTTATACATGGACGGGTGTGCGGTTGCCATACTGTATTAAAGCTTTAATCAGGATAAAACCGTATATTAAAAGCTAACAGAAGCAGTAGCATTTACAAATAACAGCGTATCTAAAAGTATGAGACAACAACAAACAAAAAACATACCATTAAGAGCCGTGCTTGCACAGGTTCTGTGCGATCCTTTTCAATAATATCCTCTGCTTCTCAATTGGGCTCAAATTGATAAGCAATTTCACGACGCCATTGTTTACAATACAACCGTAGCACATACCGCTGAGGTGAGGGGCGGGATATTTAGACACGCACTAGAGACGGTTTAGCCAATCACACCACACTGGACCAGCTAACCAATCTGAGCCCATTGTGTATTTCTGAGGGAGGGGCTTCATAAAAGCAGGAAATGATCAGCGCGTTTAGAGGAGAAGGTGTGGAATAAAGGTAGATTATGTGAAAAATATTAGCAAAGTATTAACACATGTTAGACTGCACCCCATAAACACAATCAAGCCTAGAAAAAAAAGTCAACCACCCCTTTAAATATTGATTTGTCATCATCTTGAGCTCCATTTCATTTCAGAGGATGGGTGTCCTCCACGTAGGCCAGAAAATTGAGGAACAGGCTGATTTTGAGAAGATTTATAAGAACGGTGTGTTGCTAGAAATTCCCTTAGTAGACACAATTCTCTTGTTTGCGACAGTAAATAAAGCAAGAAACCTCATTATTTTCCTTTTCTTTTTCTCTCAGCGTGGGCAGACAATGCCAATGCTTGTGCTAAACAATACGCAGGAACCGGAGCATTGAAAACCGACTTCACCAGGTATTCATCCCAGACTCCTTTCAGAATATGCACAGTTGTGTGCGTCCACCGCTGTAACCTTCACCTTTGACCTCAGAACCGGGAATAGGACTCACTGGGGATTGGTAATGGATGGCTGGAACTCAATGATCCGCTACTACAAGAACAATTTCTCAGACGGGTTCAGACAAGTGCGTATGAATTCTTTGTCTTTATGTCTTTCAATCAGACTGCATTGAATTTGAAGTAGCTGACTTTGCCCACAGGACTCCATCGATCTCTTCCTCGGAAACTATACAGTGGATGAAACCGATGGCTTGATGCCTCTGCATGTGCAAAAGGACTGGAAGTTCCTCTTGGTCAGTGCTTTTCCAATACTGCTTGTGCTTGTAGTAAGAGAGAATATGAATTAAAAGAGGTCATTACTATGACGAATAAAAAAGAGAAATATTTACTCCAAGCTGCTTCATGCAGTCCTCACATTTATAATTCAACAACACCAGCTGCTGGTCATTTTATATTCATAAATCTCTTCTACAGCTTCCTGTTATTATGGTGGTGGCCTTCTCCATGTGCATCATCTGTCTCCTAATGGCTGGTAAGGTCTGGCATTATAACACAACATGAAATAAAGCAATAGGGTCAATAACATGACATGTTTTTGTCCAAATCTATAGACCTTAGTCAGGTTAGACGCCAGATTGAATTTAACACAGATGAAAACTAGGCTTTACGATGGCAGACAAAGGTTCTAGATCACTTTATTTTCACAACTCACAACTTTCAAAACTGTTTCATGGAGTTTTTTATGGAAAGACGTTTCATCAGCTGAACAATCTTTATGTTGTTAAAGTACAACCCATTGAACGCACTGTACTTCTCCTGACAAGAATTAAATATGGTGCTACCCTGACTAATATCTATTTATTTATTTAATAAAAAATGGAATTCCTACATGCAGTGACTTAAAAACAATGTTTTTAATGTCAGAATTATATTTCACTTTGATGCAAATGTCCTGATATCATAAATAAGAACTTAAAATGTTTTTGTATTATTTGCAATATATATTTTTAACGAAACCGCTTATTAATATTTGAAACACTAGTATAATCAAAGTCATGTGGTGCGACTAAGAAAGTCATGGGGTGCAAACAACATGTAAAAACATGCATGAATAAAAAACAAAAAAGGAAGATATAATGATATCATGTCAAGGTCAAGAAGTCTCTCAAAATATTACTTTTTTTTTTTTATGCAAGGTTAGTTCAGATCGTCAAATGTCATGTGGTGCAACTCCCTAAAAACTTGATATTTATGTATTAATAAATAAGATTTGTTGAAAAAAATTTAATATATACTGTATATATCTTTAAAATATTTTTTGTAATAATTAAGTACATTCACATGTGTAGAATGTAAAGAAAATGTTACTTTTAATAATATTACACCACATGGTTTAATATGCATGAGTCATTACATTTAAATGGAACCAACAAAAAATAAATTTTTAAGAACTTGACATGTTTTAAACTAGATTAGATATGTCATTGACCCACAAGAGATGTGCGTTACAATGATTTTAATCCTTATACGGTTCCATTACTGTTGCTTCTTTGGAAAATGTACATACAGTAGTAGTGCCTATTTAGTTTGTGAATAATGACATCTGGTACTCTGTCAGGTGACACTTGGACGGAGACCCTGGCATACGTGTTGTTCTGGGGAATAGCCAGTGCTCTTACAGCTGCTGTCATCCTGGTCAACGGACGGGAGTTTGTTGACGCACCGAAACTGGTCCAAAAAGAGAAGATGGATTGAATATCAAGACCTCCTTCCTTCTGTTCTCTCTGTTTCCTCTTTATTTTCCTCCAATACTGACCTGCTCTCCACACTGTCCTTAAACTTAAGCAAAGCAAGCATCCCTGTTTTCTGCTCCCATAGATGGAGCATATTACCATATCATTTCACATCAGTTACTACAAATTTCCTTTGAATCATGGGACATGGTGTCCAAATTTCACAAAATTTCCTTAACAATAATACTTGCATCATAGAATTGCACATGGGTTGCACAACATCCCCAGCCTGTTACGTGCATTGTGGACATTGTGTCTTACTTTAACTCTGCTGTGTTGTTACTGTTTGGCGATCGATCTAAATTGACCCGTTGTGAAATTAGAGTTATTGTTTTGGCTCTAGAGCTTCTGCTTTATGAAACTGGACACCAGGCGTGTGGCCTTGGCCCAGTCTATGGGTTGACAGATCAATGAAGGTCTGTTGTAATTAGATTGTTACACAAGGGAACATTACATGATGCATCGGTGGCTCAGCCCTTGGTTATTTCCATTTCTGTCCTCAAATCTGTGCTGAAATCAGCCTTATGCCTCGGTTTTATTTTCAGTTGTTCTTTGCAGTGGCAGTTTGGGTTTTAATGTGGTTTCCTTTTGTTCTGCCAGCATATTTATGGGGTTGTGTCTCTCACAAATGATCAAATTAGAGAGCTGTGGGACACACTGGGGGAGAGAGAGGTATTAAGCACTGTTTCTTTATGAGTTTACAGAAAAATATGAACAGCACTTTTCCTGTGTAACAACTTTATGTCTCTTCGAGGACCAATGAACACTAACAGATATGGCACGCATAAAGTCGCTCTTTAATGGCTCTTCGACTGCACTTCTCTTCAACGTTACCAATTCAGTGGCAGTTCATTAGACGGAAATAGGCTTCTATCAGAATATCTGTCAAATTGACTCACACTTTTAATTGAATTCCCTTAAACTATACTGACAATTCAGAAGGCATTCGCTTTTAACTAAATTATTTAGACAAGTGGCTTTCAAGGACGTCATATAGCAGAAAAAATGTCAGTTTTATTGATGTTCACTTGCATGATGGTGCATTTCACCTTTAACCCACTAATTTCTTTTCATTTCGACACATTTAGCAAGGTGTTTTTGGGATTGGGAGTGGACACTGAAAAATGAATTACTTTTAGGTCTTCCTTTTGAACTCATTACTACCTTTAGAACTGAATGCTCCTCGGTTTGGTTTAATGTTGACAAAGAATGTAGATTTTGATGCCTTTATATGCGTGTTTTGTAGTCATCTGCAAATGATAATGCAAGCTGCAGTAACACAGTCATATTGGACCCATCTCAACGGGAGATTGCAATTGAGAGTTTCATCAAATTCATATGGGCCGTATTTTATTGATTTTCATTGTGTGCAAAGATCAAGAGAATATGCAGTACAACTTGCAATTAAAATGGCTGGATTGAAACAGAAGACTGATAATTAAATCCTGTATGTTTGATGTTTACCTGTATAAATCTGATGTGTAAACTGTACATTGGAAAGAAATTAAGAGAATTTATAGATATATATATGAGTGTGTCATTGTAATCATTTACTGTACAGTGTAGTTTACAACCACATAGATGTAGCACTATATATATATATATATATATGAGTGTGTCATTGTAATCATGTACTGTACAGTGTAGTTTACAACAACATAGCTTTAGCACTTTCTGGTTGAGTTATTGTTCAATCAAAGTGATGTTACTGATCACATTCTTCCATCACAGGGCTGGATGAAAATGGCTTCCATTACCCTAGATTATGAACCTCATTGTTGTATTTCCAGGGTGCACTCGGGTTTAAGTGTGTTAAATGACATATTATCAATATTATTGTGTTTTTGGACTTGATCCTGACAGTGTTTTAAATCCCGTTTAACCTTCTCTCTCTCGTCTTGTTTGATTAAGAGACTATATGCCTCAACATTAGTTGCATTTCTGATTACTGTTCATTCAGAAGTATTCAGTACTCGCCCATGATTTCAAGGGAATAGTTTGTGAAACATCACTTGTCTTTAGTAGTCTATCAGTCCTTATCTTATCTCGAACCTCCACCATTCTGATGAAAACCACATTGAGACTATTGCTCATAATCTAGGTATTGTTTGGTTTTGATCATTGAGGTGTCATTTAATACATTTTAAAATACATTTCAACCACTGTAACTGATGGTTTCTTGACGAAATCATGTTTAATAAATTCTACCAATAAAATGCAACTTGTCCCGCTTCTTACTGAAGCAAAGGCTATTAACAGGGCAGAAACACAAACGGACAAAATTAGAGCAGAGTTGGTTTAAATGGTTCTGTGGTTTACGCTGATCAGCCACAACCACTGACAGGTGAAGTGAATAACATTGATTATATCATTACAATAGCACCTGTCAGAGCATCTCTAAAATGGCATGTTTCGCCCAAAGACTTGCCATTTTGATTAGTATCTACCAAAAGTGGTGCAAAGAAGGACAACTTGACCCCTGTCCATCACTGAAAGTGGCTACAATGGGTATGTGAGTGTCAGAGCTGGACCTTGGAGAAATGAAAGAAGGTTACCTGGTCTGATAAATCACGTTTTCTTTTAGATCAGGTGGATGGCCAGGTGCATGTGTGTTGTTTACACAGGAAATGCTTGCAGCAGGATGCACTATGGGAAGAAGGCAGGCCAGCGGATGTGTGTGCAATGTTCTGCTGGGAAACCTTGGGTCCTGCTGTATTCATGTGGATGTTACTTTGACACGTAGACCTACCTAATGATCGCTGCAGACCACATAGATCTCTTCATCATGGCAATGGTGTTTGTTCCCTGACGGCAGTGGATGCTGTACCTGCCACACTGCAAAAATCATTCAGGAATTCAGCCTCCAAATTTCCCAGATCTTGATTCGATTGAGCATCTATAGGAAGTGCTGGACTCACAAATCCAATCCCACCTCATAACTTGTAGGATATTCTGCTAATGTCTTGGTGCCAGAGACCACAGGACATGTTCAGAGCTCTTGTGGAGTCCATGCTTCAATGCATCAGAGCTGTTTTGGCTGCACGAGAAGAACCTACACAATATTAGGCAGGTGGTTTTAATGTTGTGGCTGATCAGTGTATATCTAGTCTTAAATCAAACAGTGTTGTGCCATGTAATAACATAAATGTAATCAATGATATTCACTATTATATTAACATGTTGTGAGATTCCAGGCCATCATGAGGGCATACAACAAAGTAAGTGTATTAGATTAACATTATTTTGAGGTTCAGATTTGATCTCTATTTAAATGATTGTCGACCACCAAAGCACTAGGAAATGTATGTTACAACGAATGCAAGAGTCAATAGGCCTACTTGAGTTGGGGCTTCGGCATATGTCTCATCTTTTTCATGTTATGTTCCCCTTAATTTTTTTCATGTCTCTGCATCCGTTTGCAAATTATTTATTTTATCGGAGGTCCATCCTGAATTCATAGCGCCTCCACGTGGTTATCTGCTGGATATAAATTATGTAAGCAAAAAAAAAAAATTAAAGGCTTTTTGACACTCTAAAGACTTTTAAACTCACAGACTATATAAATGTAGAATGACAATCTATAAATGATCAAACTAAGGAATTAAATACACACGAACAGTCATTTTCTCCTTTACTGATTTTAAAGGAAACCTAATGCGGACTACTCTTTTATCGATGGTATATTTTTGCTTTTGTAGAAGCATCAGTCCGCAACATTTAATTTATTTTTTTGTTAAATAACCGCGTTTAACAAGAAACTGTTTCGCTAATACGCAAGCGCGTTGTAGAGTAAACAAAGGAGATTGGCTCTTGCGAACTGTAGATGTTGTCTAGACGGGACTTTTATTTTGAAAATCATCTTTCGGACTCGACATTTCCTGATAACTTTTCTTACTTCATTTCATTCTACGAATTTTAGCTGTAATTGTTGTAAAACACACGGAGCACAGCAGAAAATATATAGTAGGAATGACCGAGCTCAGACACATAAAGACAACAGACTCCTGTGAACGAGATCAGTGCGAGTGTTTTAGTTTGCTGTTTTCGCTCGTGCAGTGATGTGGAGCTGGGTTGATCTCTAGACATAAATGTGATAAGTTCGTGTGTTTTTTTTTTTTTTTTTTTTTTTTTTTTTTTTATTTTTTTTTTTCCCTCCCCTCACTAAATCACTCAAGTAAGTTCATGTTTATCGGATCAGTGAAGTGTTTGTATTGTATTGAGGGCAGTTTGTTAAACAGTCTGTCTGAAACAAAAGACGCTACAGTGTGAGCTAACGTTACTTTAGCCTAACACTGATGTAAACATGCCATGACAATGATCATCCAGAGCTCGTATAATGCACAGTTGTGTCTCTTATTTCTTCTAAATGTGAATTTATTTATGGCGTTATGAGAATATTCATGGACATATTGTTTCTGTGCTTTTATGTTAATGTCATTTTCCATACATAAAATTAACTGAAACATTCAGAAAGCTTTTTACTGTTCAGAAATCCTTTAAATTCTGAAGAATAACAAACTCCATTATGTTTTTAAGTGTAGATATCAGTTTTAGTTTTTTTTAATATATCAAATTTTTATTTTTCTCCGTTTTAGCTGTAGTAAAAACATGGATGTGGTGAGTTTCCGTTTGCCTGGGCATGGAGACACCGCCCTGAGTAACATGAACTTCCTGCGGACACAGCAGCACTTCTGTGATGTGACCATTGTGGCGGGAGGCAGGCGCATGTTCAGGGGTCACAAGGTCGTTCTGGCTGCTTGCTCTGCGTTTCTCAGGGACCAGTTTCTCCTGAACCCCTCATCAGAGCTACAGGTGAGGACTTCTCGTGCCATCAGAATGACTAAGTTACAGCAGCATCAGAAGCAAACCATTTGATCTTCGGTGTCGTTAGTGTTACATTGGTCGGTATTAGTGGATGAAATATAATAAAATAGTGTCACAAACACCCTGAAGATCGAACATTAAACTTCACATTTGTCATTATTTGTGTCAGTGATTTTCAGATTATCACCTCCTATAATCTGTGAAAATAATAAACTAGTGGTTCATAAACTAGACTTTATGCATAAATTAAGAAAGCCGAAATCTTATTTGTACAATGTAGTTGCGCATTCCAAGCAAGTCTGGAATTCTATTCTTTCCCTCCACTGGTCCATTCAAGGACACTCATTTCTGAATATAAAATGTCCAGAAAGGCAAAACAAAGCGAAAACTGGAGACAGCCAATTCAAACCAGCACAGATTCGGCTACATAAGGAGCTTAAAATCTTCAAATCATCTTGTTTTGTTGGGAGCCAGAATCGACACAATACAGGCTCCAATTTGAAAATGTATTGTATACCTGCTGCCACTGCCAGACAAAAAACTGACGACAGCTGTGGTTAAACACGATAAAACGAGCGACTGGACAGAAATGATCAAAAATGCTTGCATTTGCAGCGCACACGCTTATCAGAAAAGGTTAAATAAAGTATTGTCGATTGAAAGCTCATATTTAGATCTGCCTCCATCCAATCAATGTATAAACCCAAGGCCCCACCCTACTTTTTTTTTTTTTTTTTTCTGCTTCAATAATCCGTTCTGCACAACAAGGAAGATCTGTTGCTACTTCCATTTCACTGCAACTTTAATTTTGAAAATCATTTGTTGCTTTGATTGTCAACAAATACTTTGTCTATCCAGCAGGTGTCGATGTTGCACAGCTCAGCGGTGGTATGTGAGCTCCTCCAGTCCTGTTACACAGGGATGCTGCAGTTCAGTGCCAAAGAGATCGTGAACTACCTGACTGCAGCCAGCTACCTGCAGATGGAGCATGTGGTGGAGAAATGCAGAGGAGCCCTGAGCCAGTACATGCAGCCCCGGAGTCGCAGCCCCATTGTGAGTATCCCAACCTCAAACACGTCAAACATGATGTGCAGTGATGTCACAATCATGTTGCATTGTTGTCTACGGAGCTGCCTGAAATGTACAAGTGAAGTAGACTAGCTCCCTCGGTCAAAACTGAGGGGTCAAGGGCCTGTCCATATAACCTTCCCTCGTCCACTTCATGAAACTGAAAAATTATCAAAAAGGTGTTGGGGATTCCCCAGAGGGGAAGTACTTGGGGAAGTTCGCGAGTGTGTGTCTAAATGCTAAGTGGAAGTTCACAGCCTTTGTAAGCCTTTGACCCCGGTTAGCTTGTTCAGGTGTGTTTGATTAGAGTTGGAGCAAAACATTGCAGGACTGTGGGGGACCAAAGCTGGCCACCCCTGGTCTCAGCAGTTTGGGTGGAGGTCGACCGCTCATTCCACCAAAGAAGAGCAAGGAGGGTGAAGGTTTGTGAAAGCATCTTTGTGCCTCGTTAGCTATGTTTCCATCACACTCTTTTTATGCGCGTTTTGAAGTATCACATCAGAAATGAGTGCGGGAAATGCCAAATTTTGAAAAGAAATCTTAATTCGCAAAAAAGTTATGCTCGTTTGAGGTGGTTTTTGACATGTGCGAAAAAGGGTGAATGCGAATAATGGGCAATGGAAATGCATTTTGCGAATAAATCCTGCATGAGTGTTCAAAAAAGTCATGTGACTTTGTGCTATGGGACGGCATAACCTGACTAACCAGCGGACTGATTTTGTTGAACAGCATCTGAAATGTTATGGTCATTCTGAAGTGCCCGAGCAAAGTCTGTCATCAAAGTATTTCTGTATAATTGCCTCCCAGAATGGTCTACCATGACTGCGTTCCCAAACAGCTGACATTCACCTCCGAAAAGCAAGACCTTATTTAATGTTTCATCTGCTCTCTTGAAGTGCAAGTAATTTATTATATTTGAGAATTGTTATCCTAAGTGGCTTCTCCTACTTTTCTTAGTGGTATTTAGTGCCAGTTTATCAGGAAGTGGCGATTTTGTTCTCTGACTCGTTGGATGGAAACGGTGCTTATTCACAAAAGTTTTATGTGATTATTCCAATTTTGCGCACAAGTTAAATTCGCAACTTAGGATGGAAACCTGGCTATTGTGAAGAAACGACAAGGTATACACTTGTATGTGTGGATTGATGCAGGGAGGTGCAGTTCAAGTGGCAGGCCTGAAAGCCAGCATCAAAGCCTTAAATTTGATTCTGGTCACAGCTGGGAGCTAGTGGACTGAGATCAGGAGTCGTCTTTGGCCCTGTCCCAAATGGAACACTTCATGTGCACTTGCGGTCTTACGGACTTACAATGGCCACCGCGTGCATGTGTCCGTTAAGTCCACAAGACCGTAGGGTGTCCCATTTGTCATTTTTAGTGTTCAGAAGGGTGCTCGCGAGCGCCCCCTTTGCGGTCGTTATGCGCCGTCGATCCGCACTTCTGCCGAGCCCGCACTGGGCTCCACCACAGACTTCTACCCGACAGTCAAAGCGGCATTACTTCACTAAAGTGCGGACTCAGAGGAAGACCGCGAGGGTTTAGGGTGCCATTTGGGACAGGGCCTTTGGCTGATTGAAGACCAGGCATGCCAGCGCATTGTAGATTATCTTCAAAGGCCCACTACAGCTACTGTTCTCTCTCTGACAGACAGAATGCTTCTCAAAATCTTAGCCAAGCATAGTGTCATGCTCCAAAAAAGACTAGTAGACAACACTGTAAAACACCATAAAAGGGGTCCATGTGACCAGAGATTTGCATTCCATATTGTCTTAAGCCATAATATTGTTTTGTGACTATAGCTCTTTTGGTATTTGCTGGGGCTTGACAGCCTATGCTGATTATTTAATTTTAGTAAAATTATGCATTGTTTGTCCTTCTCTCTCTGTTTCTCCCATTAAATATTCAGACTGTGAAATCAGAAGACCCTCAGTCTATGCCAGTGATTGTCAGTGGAAGTACCCATTCATTGGGATCCATTTCATCCCCTTCTGATACGGCATCACTGCATCCTCACAGTTCAGGAAAGGAGCTCCAGGCTGCCGATGCCGAACTCTCCAACATCCCTCACAAAGATGACAGCGATTTGACCATACACCATGTAAATATCTGTTGGATTTGCCGCATATGCTAACAGTGCCAAAAGATGTAACATTAATGATTATTAGCGTTCAAACTTTCAAGCTAACTGTTTGTGCAACTGAAGTTTATAAAAGGCCACCATTAAAATATTTCACTTTGCTAGCATAATTGCAGGTTTTGATACAAGGGAGAAGGGTCTGAAAATTTGTAAAATTATCTTCTGGAAATTTAATAGCTAAATGCAAACTGCACTAAAATGAATGTGACATTTGCCAGCAAAATCAAACATGGTTGCTATATTACTGCGTATTGCTGGCAGTCCTAAATCAAAGAGGGTCATATCAGCACTTATTTTGGTAGTTTGCTTGGTTGTGGTTTACTAATTTATGTTTTCACCATAACAGGTCCGAGGATCAGATGCATCTGGTCATTTCGAGGGAGAGGACGGGCCTGAGAGTGACGTCTTTCAGGTGCAGATCAATGATGAACATCAAGACCCAGAGAAGAAGACCTCTGGTGCTGAGGAGGAAGACCGAGAAGCTGTTGTTGTGTTGGATGACCACGGGCAGCTGGATGCAGGTATAGAGGAGCCCTATATGGAAGGGCGAGCCAAAGGCAACGGCATCGGAGGGGCGGGTCGCATGTGGAGACGACGGCACGGAGAGCACAGGGGAGGCAGAGGAAGAGGCTTTAAACACCGGAAGCGGTACACTTTCAAGGATCGCAAGCTCTTGGGTAACTATCAGGAGGCTTGGCGGTTCCCGACCCCTGATGAGATGATGGGCAATTTTGGAGCAGACTTTGGGGCTGATTACCTGTCCAATCAGCATCACGCAGACGGTACCGTCCGCATTGAGTACAGGCCTGGAGAGAGACAAGGAGAAGAGATTGGCTCTGATGGAGGTCCTGCACAATTTAGTGTGGAAGCTTCCAGCGGGGAAGAGGGAATGGGGGTTGGGACACATACAAATGAACACAGAGCTGCTGACGAGTCTGTGGCAGTGGTGGGATCCACGTCCTGCATAGCTGGGCCAGTGGTGTGTGAGCAGTGCAGATTAGCGTTTTCCTCAACGCAGGATTTAGCCATGCATTCCCTGTCAACACACCGGCTGTACGTGTGTCCGTGCTGTGGGAAGCACTTTAGCCACTCCAGTAACCTCAATCGCCACATGATCGTCCACCGTGGAGTATCCAAGCTCCACTGCTGCCCCCTGTGCCACAAGACCTTCACTCAGAAGTCAACACTGTGCGACCACATGAACCTGCATAGTGGAGAGCGCCCACATGTGTGCGCGTACTGCCACGTCAGCTTTGCCCACAAGCCTGCTCTACGCCGTCACCTGAAGGAGCAACACGGAAGAACCACGGCCCAAAATTATCTGGAAATGCAGAGAAACAATGAGGGTGGTGCTGGGGAGGGGGTTTAGATCACATTTAAATTGTTAATGAAATCAGAATTAACCCCATTTACTTTCTTAATACACATTTCTAGGTTTATTGTGCACAATTTATCAGTGCACATTAAGTAAAAATTGTATGTCTTTGTAATCAGTATGTAATAACGTGTCATTTCAAACCTCTAAGACTTTTTTCCTGTGAAACACAAAACAAGACATGAAGAGTTCATTTGCAAAAACCGATAAATGCCACTTTAAAAAAAAAAAAAAATTAACTGAGTGCCGCGCATTATTCTCCACATATAGCGCGATCTGAATCCTAAACACGTTTTGCCAAAAAAGCCGGTTTTGTCTACTTTCAAAGGCATCGCGAGTTCACGTTTTACTGCAGAAGTTGACAAGTGCCCTTGTTTGTGAGCAAAAGCCGATAAGTCCATTTGAGCGAATCAGCGCGCCGTATTCAGGTCAGGTGACAAGGCTACTTTCACTTTGAAAAGACGCGCTAGCTGAGAGGAGTTTCGTCAAAACTGACTACAGTGATCGAGAATGGATAATTTCGACGAACTTTATGAACCCGTGATATCCTCTTTGGGGCGTAAACGAAAATTAAAAGCTTACACTTTTTCACGATACCTTGCAAAAACAGCACGTTACAATGGTGAGGGGAAAAGCTCTGTATTGCGTGTAATCACAACCATACATACAGTCTATGATCACAACAACGTTTGTCAGGCATCTACATTGTCATCTGAGGAGATTACAATGATTAAACGTGTGTTTTTGTTTAACTCTGAAGCATGAAATGTGGAGTTACCTGCTTTTGCCAAGAAAACGACTGTTGGGAGTTATTTGCTTTTGCTATAAAGCAAACTTTTAACATGTATATAACAAAAACATACTTTCAATTAACTTTTAATTTGGGAAGTTACCCGTATTTGTTTGAGTTATTATTATTTAATCAAAACAACCCAACTGCAGTTTGATTGATATTACTTGGAATGCACAATAAAAAACATGACTTCTGAAAATAAACAAAAATGGAGTTATCTGCTTTTGCAAATTAACTCTTCATATTTTGTCTGAACTTTTCATTCAAGTGAGTATGCACTTTTTTTTTACCGTCCGGCCGAACCATTCTTGTTACTTAACCATATCATTCCATGCCGATCTGGCCCAGCCGGTATAGATATGGTTTCATTTTGCACTGTGGGCCTGACAATAGAGCTCATAATATAAATGTGTCAGCCATTGCCTTGGTAATGCAAGTGTTTACATGCGGTACGAGATGGATAAGCGACCGTGTTATGGAGGATGATCAGATATTTCCTTTTACTTCACTCAAATAGTGTGCTTGGCCAGCTACAGAGAGAAACAAGCAGCCAGAACCAGACAACAAACAAGTGACCCATCCTGAGTGGCGACGTCACTACACTCATTCTACCAACAGGGTTTGGCTCAAGTGGAAGTCTAACTGTAACCCTTCCTTACTGTTCTTATAGCCATTCAACCTGACAGTGGAAAAGCGGTTTATGATGTTGAAACCTCAACGTTCTTCAAAACATCTTCATTTGTAAAGATGACAGAATTTTCCCTCTTTATACCACATAAGAGCACAAATACTACAGTTTTTTGTTTTTCTTTACAGGTTAAAAGTCTTTTACTTCAAGCGAGCATGCGATAATGGATGCCAAGTGAAGGTCTAGCATATATGGCTTTTAGGAGTGATAAATATTAATACAAACAAAAAGTATGTTCATGAATTAGTACTGTGGCGTGATGAGGAAAGTAAGAAAATGTGTTTGTCATTTTTGTTGTAGTGCAACTTTAGTGTCCGTATGTTACTAATTCAACAAAGCCGTATTAAAAAGATTTTGTCCCAACTGTAATTTTCTTGCTGTGAATTAATTATACATTGCCAGCAGGATATTGGGACTGAAAACACAAAAAAGCTATTTGGTTAAACAATACACATAACAGGATGGTCAGGACACTAATCAAAATAAAAAATTCATTTAATTGCTTTGAATTTTTTTAGTTAGATTTGATAATGTTACCGTTTTAAAAGGGCATGCCTCTGAATTTGTATGTGGCCGATGCAGCATATGCTAAATGGGGGGCCAGGCTGGAGCACTGCCTCAAAAGAGGGTGGCTGCAAATTACCAAAATAAGTGATCAAAAAAAATTATATAGTAAAATATATTGTACACTACTAAGTAGGGCTGCACGATAAATCAAAATGGAATCGAGATCGCGATTCAACAGAAGCTGCGATTGTCATGCATATCTTTCAGTGAAGCATGGTTCTGTGATCAGAAGTAAATCTCCATCCAAAGGCCAGAGGGCGCTCTCGCGCTGAAACTCCAAATACGCCACGCAGAAGAAACCCAGGAAATCCCTATAGCAGTAGCTGGATAAACAGAAGATTCAACTGCTTTCATTGATTCAACGTGACTAATAAACACACGACTACGGCAATATACGGTTTATCGAAGTTCTTATTATAATTTTCATTAAAATAAAGTATATTTATAATGCAATGCCTTTATCACTGCTTAGAATACTATGAAATATGTTGCATGCCTTATTCTGTGTAAGAAGCCACATCATCTCTCAGAAGGATTTATTTCAAACACTCGACTGACGTTATGAAGTGAGTTTGGAGTAAAAATATGTTATTAAATGTGGTATTTTCACATGTTTTCAGATGGAGCAGCATTTACTACACAGAGCCGTAGTTCACCGAGAAGCTATGCAAACAGCTGTCATTATCCCAAACGATTTCTTCGAGTTCAGAATCGCACAATAAAAACGTTCTGCGATTTTTTTGCGTAACTTGTCAGTGAACTACGGCTCTGTGTAGTAAATGCTGCTCCATCTGAAAGCACGTGATGATGATTTACAGTGCACGGTACTAAGATACATGCTTTTGTTACCTTAGGGAGCTATTTCTGTCTGATCTAACACTCAAATTAATTTTATTCACTATCATGTATATGTTAATTCAGTGATGTTTAAAGTTTTCTAACTTTAATAAAATCAATTAGTTTTGATGTTGAAGCACATTTTTAGGTTAACATATTTTTTTTTTCAGTGTAGATCCCATGTTTATTTCTTTCTTTGCATTTTCACATAGGCTACAGTATCTAACACTAGTCAGTAATATTCATCATTGATCCTAACAGGTACTTTCAGGTGAATGCTTTCATTCTGCAGAACCTATTGAATATAATTTAAACATTCACAGTCAATTTCACAATTCAAAGAAGTAAAACATTTAAAGGAATATTAATTCTAATAGTTATTTGCAAACTAAATCATCTAAGTTAAGATCATTTACTGTCTTCACCTCAATGCTTAAGACTCTTACCTAATTCCAATCAGTAGGCTATTTGACCCTGAATGGTCAATCACAGCATACAGAAGTCAGTTTCCTAATTCCTGTGGAAATTTTGTCAATCGTGCTCATCTGAGTAACTGAATTGGTGATACTTACATGTGTCTGCAAACTCCCTCAAACTCATTTTCACACAAATGCAATGGACGCCATCTTACGTCTATCAGTTGTGAAAATTACCTCAAAGAGCTTCAGTAAGAATATAAAGTAATATTATTTCAGTGTTTGTCTTGTTGCTAAGCCAAAGTTGTTGTTGTTTTTCATAGCATAACATGGGAAATATATATATTATATATATATTATCTATATTATAATATCTATATTATATATTGTGTTTTTGCTTTTTTTGTACATTGTCTATTTTGTATATTTGTATATTCTTCTTCTTATTATCTTTGTCTTGTCTTGTCACTGTCATTCTGTTGCACTGTGGAGCTTCTGTCGCTAAAACAAATTCCTCGTATGTGTAAACATACCTGGCAATAAAGCTCATTCTGATTCTGATTCTGAAAGGTTCAAATATGGCACTTTAAATCAAATCAGTCTTTTATTTTGACGCATTCGTTAACAATCTGTATAAAAAGCTCAACATCTCGGTCCTGATTACCTTGTGTTTGTTTTGTGATAATCAGAGAGGTAATGACAGGCTGTATATTACAATTATTAAACTACACACAGAGGCGACCTACCTGTGCTCTTTTGGGCAAACTCTTGAATGAACTTCATGAATGAACTCTGTGACATTATTCTGAAGTTTTCCCTCCACTCCGAATTGTAACACGTGTAAACATGTTCTTATGCAGTGAAAAACACATAGTGGAGCAAAGAAGATTGACAACGTGCCGACAAGATAGAGCAGGTTACTTTTGATTGATGTAGCGCCTCAGTTCAAGCAGCATGTGAACCGTGTGAACATATATTCCCCTTCAGGACTAGCTGCAGCACCAAATAATAATAATTCATTACATTTATATAGCGCTTTTCTAGGCACTCAAAGCGCTTTACATTGTCAGGGGGTATCTCCTCATCCACCACCAGTGTGCAGCATCCACCTGGATGATGCGACGGCAGCCATAGTGCGCCAGAACGCCCAGCACACACCAGCTTACTGGTGGAGAGGAGACAGAGTGATGAAGCCAATCAGTAGATATGGGGATTGTTAGGAGGCCATGATGATCAGAGGCCAATGGGCAAATTTGGCCAGGATGCCGAGGTCACACCTCTACTCTTTTCGAAAGACATCCTGGGATTTTTAATGACCACAGAGAGTCAGGACCTCGGTTTAACGTCTCATCCGAAGGACGGTAGTAGCTGAGATGCCAAATGCCAAACTATTCTCAGTGCTTGATGCCAATCATGGGTTTTGGCAAGTACAGCTGGATGAACAGAGCTCCAAACTATGTACTTTCAACACTCCTTTTGGGAGATACCGGTTTTTGAGTCTTCCATTTGGCATAGTGTCAGCTCCAGAAGTGTTTCAAAAGTGCATTGCACAAAGACTAGAAGGCTTAGATGGAGTCGTGAACATAGTGGAGGACATTCTGGTGTGGGGTGAAGACATGGAACAACATGACAAGAGACTAAGACAACTGCTAGATAGAATTAGAAACATTAATCTAAAGTTGAACAAAGACAAATGCAAGATCAGGATGACCGAAGTCAGCTATGTTGGACACATTCTGACTGCAGATAGGTTGAAGCCAGACAAAGAGAAAGTCAGAGCGATACAGAACATGCCAGAGCCAGCGGATAAAGCTGCACTAATGAGGTTCTTAGGCCTGCTTCAGTATCTGGCCAAGTTTGTTCCAAACATCTCAGACATCAATGCTCCGCTACGGAAACTTCTAGAGGGTGATGTAGCGAGGCGTTGGGAGTCAGAACAACAGAAGAGCTTTGAAAGATTGAAGTCACTTGTGAGCAACGCCCCAGTGTTGAAGTACTTCGATTTCAACAAAGAGATAATGCTGTCAGTGGATGCAAGCGCTGAAGGTCTGGAAGCAGTGTTGCTAGCTGCAAGAAGGACGTCCAGTGGCATTTGGCTCAAGGTCTCTTACTGAGTGTCAGAAAAGATATGCCCAAATAGAAAAAGAGCTCTTGGCGATTGTCTATGGCTGCGAGAAGTTCCATCAGTATGTCTATGGTAAGACAGTACAAGTGGAGACGGATCAAAAGCCCCTGGAGACAGTGTTTAAAAAGTCTCTCCAAAAAAGCTCCTCCAAGACTCCAGAGAATGCTGATGAGATTACAGCTCTATGATTTATGTGTCAGCTACAAGCCTGGCAATGAGTTGTACATAGCAGACGGAGAAAAAGTGAGAGTAAAAGTCAGAAACAACTGGCAACCAGCAATTGTGTTGAGGAGTCATGAAAAACCCAGATCGAATCAGTTTTCTAAAGCGTTTTTGAAAACTCGCTTACCCCACCTTTAATGAACATCAGATATTTATTTATTTTATAAGGACGCTCCCAATTGCAATTATTATTATTGTTATTATTATTATTATTATTATTATTATATATTTCTGTAAGAACACGTCCTTCCATGCCCTCTAGAAGCTTGCGTTCTGCAAGTGAACGTCGCTTTATTGTGCCATCCCAAAGAGGCACAAAATCACTTTCAGACTTTTAAATTAAATGTTCTCTCCTGGTGGAATGACCTGCCCAACTCAATCTGAGCAGTCAAGTCCTTATCTTCAAGAATCGGCCCTGCCCCTTTTAGACTTGCACTCTATTAATTTATTAACTGCTTATTTTCTTTCAAAAAAAAAAACACTAGCTTCTCTAATCTTTTTGTATTCTATCTATTTTTCTTTTTATTTATTATAAAATTAACAAAAGCAAAAAAAAAAAGGCCTCTAACACTAGCTTGCTTTCTTTCTATTCTATCTGTTTTCTTTTTATTTATTATATAATAAAAAAAAATAATAAAATAAAATAAACCTTGCTATGTGTACTGCGTTAAGCTGAGACTTATTATAGCACTTGCATATCATTGCTCTCTTATTGATATTGATTGCTTCCATTGTACTCATTTATAAGTTGGTTTGGATAAAAGCGTCTGCTAAATGACTAAATGTAAATATAACGTAATGTTGTTTCAACCACGGAAATGCACAGTGCACACAATTTTTCCAAATTCAAGTCCACCAACGTCTGCTAAATTCTACCGTCAGGCCACTCCCAGACACAACGTCACGTCTGCCAGCCAATTGGGGCTGGCATAATGTAATAGATCTTCTGAGGAATACGCGGAAGGGGCGTATCCCATAGCGAGACACCTCACTTAAAGGGATAGTTCACCCAAAAATGAAAATTTGTTTTTTTTACTCTCATAGATTTTGTTACCATTGCCATGCTTTATACGACTGATAGACTGCAACGGCTGGACTTAAAAATCATCATTTGTGTTCTACTGAAGAAACAAAGTCACCTACATCTTGAATGCCCTGGGGGTAAGCAAATAAACATCAAATTTTCATTTTTGGGTGAACTATCCCTTTAATGCTATCAGAGAACCGGGGTTACAACGTAATAAGGGTCATATGATGCTTTTTTAAAGATCATTATTTTGTGTAGTTGGTCTCTCTCGCTCGCTCGCTCGCGCACACACACACATACGATGCGCAAAACTCCGCATTTGAACAGTCAATAGCAAATACTTAAACTAATAACAAAACAGTAGCTGATTCAGAAGCGCCAGATTGTCATAGCAAAGTCAGAATTACCTCCTCTCCTAGGTTCACGAAACGGTCGTCCATAAAATGCATTGCTGTTCTGTTGTAAGTCATCTTAAAGATTCCTAAATGCATCTACTTTCGGAAGGCCAAATAAAGTGCTTTTGCTTTCGCCTAGAAACACACAGCGTCTCCCTGACATGGCTGCTTCAACACTAACTGCGGTTACTGAAACCACGCCTTCTTTCTTTGCTGCACATTTGGGCGGCATTATGCTAATATTTCCACATAGTGAGGTAGATATGTGGGGGCGTGTTAGAACGAGCCATTTTAGGGGGGCGTGGCAGAGTCTTAACTTTGATAAAGAATATCTCTTTGGTTTTGAGACTTTAGTCTTTGCAACTTCAGGGATCTTATCTATGCACAATCAGCTTGTAACACTCCAAAGAGAAAGGAAAACTGGAAATCGCATCATATGACCCCTTTTAAAACAAGTCAATCACAAGACATCTCAGCACCTGGGATGGCCAACCAGATTTTAGTCTGCGTTGGCCACCATGTAGCTCCGCCTCTGCCTCGATGTGATATGAATCAATAAGGGACATTCTATGAATAAGAATAGATTTTTTTTTTTACTTCCCTCTGCCATTGCGGTTGCCATGTCAACCAGTGACGCTTTCAAATTATTAAACTTTACAACATTTCGCCGGTAGATGGGGCCATTAGGCAAGTACACACGTTCAAAATTAAAAATTTTTCCCACGACCCCCCCTTCTACCGCTTTGAGACCCCCGGGGGTCCCGAACCCCAGGTTAAAAACCATTGGCTTATTGTTGTCCAAAGGGGGCTTTTATTCTGAAAATCATCTTTTGTATTCAATATTTCTTTGTAAGTTTCATGACTTCATTTCATTCTGCGAATCTTAGCCGTAATTGTTTTAACACACACGGAGCACAATAGAAAATATCTAAAGTTAGTAGGAATGACCGAAATCAGACATAAAGACAACGAGATCAGTGCGAGTGTTTTAGTTTGGTGTTTTCGCTCGTCCAGTTGATGGAGATGCATCTAGATATCATAAATGTGTGTTCGTGTGTTTTGTATGATTATGTATTTCTCTTCACTGAATCACTCAAGATCAGATCAGTGAAGTGAAGTGTATTGAGGGCAGTCAGTGTGTTAAACAGTCTATCTGAAACAAAAGATGCTACAGTGCCTGTATGGTTTTGACATCCAAAGCTGCAAACAGTCACTGATGCTCAAGAAGGCAACACGTTACACTAAGAGCTAAGGGTGTGTAAACTTTCATTTAAAGTATGAACTATTGTAGTAACAGAAACTTGCTCATTTTTAAGTGTAGATATTTGTTTTGTGGGGGCATTCATATGAAATATTCCAAATAGTAAAAACTGAAATTTTTTGTCTTTTTTTCTTTTGCTTCCTGTAGTGAAAACATGGATGTGGATGTGGTGAGTTTCCGTTTGCCTGGGCATGGAGACACCGCCCTGAGTAACATGAACTTCCTGCGGACACAGCAGCACTTCTGTGATGTGACCATTGTGGCGGGAGGCAGGCGCATGTTCAGGGGTCACAAGGTCGTTCTGGCTGCTTGCTCTGCGTTTCTCAGGGACCAGTTTCTCCTGAACCCCTCATCAGAGCTACAGGTGAAGTCATTTGTTGTCAAGTTCTTGTGAAATCTTCTGTATGATTAGTGTTACTTTGGTGCATCTTATTTCTTATTTATAAGGTAAAATCTAATAACATCTGGACAGCTTGAAGTAATAACAGTTTTTGTGTCATTGATTTCAGATTAACCCATCCCTTAAAAATCATGCAAAAATGTTGATATACATTTTCATTTTAACTATTTTAAGTAACCTCATTGTTTCTTAAATGTTATAGATATGGCTTGGTGGCACTTGGTGTTAAGGGACAATAATTAAAATTTTTTAAATAATTTTAAAATAAAATTGTAATAATCATTCTATTTCAATGAGAGTATGGAACAACACAGAGAAATGTATCATTGGAATCATTTTCAGAGTGATTTTTGTTTTCTAGCCGATGAACAATAAAACATTGACAGGCAATTAAATTCCTTTCAACTTTAAAGAGCTTGAGCATATAAAGTGGCAGACAACATAAGTGCAGCACGCGAATATAATATACAGAATGTGCATTGGTGCATAGGTGTGGATGCAGATATAGTTAACTGTATAGTTATTGTTCTTGGTGTGAATGGACCTTTGGTATTTGTTGTTTGAATTTATGCAGTTCTATTTGATGTTGCTTTAAAAATCGGAACGTACCTTTGCTAGCTGATAATGATTCTTTTGAATTTTATTTTTATATTAACAGTAGTTGTTTTGATTCTGTCAACAAATACTTTGTCTATCCAGCAGGTGTCGATGTTGCACAGCTCAGCGGTGGTATGTGAGCTCCTCCAGTCCTGTTACACAGGGATGCTGCAGTTCAGTGCCAAAGAGATCGTGAACTACCTGACTGCAGCCAGCTACCTGCAGATGGAGCATGTGGTGGAGAAATGTAGAGGAGCCCTGAGCCAGTACATGCAGCCCCGGAGCTGCAGCCCAGTTGTGAATGTCTCAACCTCAAACAAGTCTATTCAGACTGTGAAATCAGAAGACTATCCATCTATGCCAGTGATCATCAGTGTAAGTAC
Organism: Sinocyclocheilus anshuiensis; assembly: GCF_001515605.1. NCBI lineage: Eukaryota > Metazoa > Chordata > Actinopteri > Cypriniformes > Cyprinidae > Sinocyclocheilus > Sinocyclocheilus anshuiensis. Next base: position 1,203,646 of record NW_015542555.1, read on the forward strand.
TCATTCATTGGGATCTCTCCAACATCCCTCAAAAAGATGAGAGTGATTTGACCATACACAGTGTAAATCTTGTTGGATTTGCTTCAGATGCTAATAGTGCTCATAGAGACAATGTTTGGAGACAATGAAGGATCTGGAAATTTGTATAATGCTCTTTTGGAAACATTTCATTAGAATCGTTGTAATATTCACTATATTCAATATATCATCCAGCCTTAATGGGTAGTTTCCCTTGCACCACAGAGGATTGGCATTTTACATAAAGACCCATCGCCAACAACAGTCATGCATCAAATCGACTTCTGATTTCTATGCTGGTGTAAATCTCTACCAATCTGAACACCCGAAAGGATTAGATCAGCTCTTAGTGTGGTAGTTTGCTCGGTTGTGGTTTACTAATTTATGTTTTCACCATAACAGGTCCGAGGATCAGATGCATCTGGTCATTTCGAGGGAGAGGACGGGCCTGAGAGTGACGTCTTTCAGGTGCAGATCAATGATGAACATCAAGACCCAGAGAAGACCTCTGGTGCTGAGGAGGAAGACCGAGAAGCTGTTGTTGTGTTGGATGACCACGGGCAGCTGGATGCAGGTATAGAGGAGCCCTATATGGAAGGGCGACCCAAAGGCAACGGCATCGGAGGGGCGGGTCGCATGTGGAGACGACGGCACGGAGCGCACAGGGGAGGCAGAGGAAGAGGCTTTAAACACCGGAAGCGGTACACTTTCAAGGATCGCAAGCTCTTGGGTAACTATCAGGATTATCAAGAGCACCTACTGACGCTAGATGAGACAATGGGTAATTTTGGAGCAGACTTTCAGGCCAATCAGAATCTCACAGATGGTTCTGTCTTTGTTGAGTACAGGCCTGGAGAGAGACAAGGAGAAGAGATTGGCTCTGATGGAGGTCCTGCACACTTTAGTGTGGAAGCTTCCAGCGGGGAAGAGGGAATGGGAGTCGGGACACATACAAATGAGCACGGAGCTGCTGACGAGTCTGTGGCAGTGGTGGGATCCACGTCCTGCGTAGCTGGGCCAGTGGTGTGTGAGCAGTGTGGATTAGCGTTTTCCTCAACGCAGGATTTAGCCATGCATTCCCTGTCAACACACCGGCTGTACGTGTATCCGTGCTGCGGGAAGCACTTCAGCCACTTTAATATCTTCAATCGCCACATGATCGTCCACTGTGGAGTATCCAAGCACCACTGCTGCCCCCTGTGCCACAAGACCTTCACTCAGAAGTCAACATTGTGCGACCACATGAATGTGCACAGTGGGGAACGGCCGTATATGTGTGTGCATACTGCCACGTCAGCTTTGCCCACAAGTCTGCTCTGCGCAGTCACCTGATGGAGCAACACGGAAAGACCATGCCCCAAAACCACATGGAGATGCAGCGAAACAATGAGGGTGGTGTTTGGCTAGGGTTTAAATCATATTTGAATAGGTAAAGTAGGTGTTATAATGAAAATGATATTTTTTCATTATACACTTTTCTATTTTTATTTTGCACAGCCATGAAAATGTCTTTGAAATCGATAAGTGATTACTATGCATTTGACCTCTAAAGCCTGGAGTGAATGAATGACTGATTATTCAGTTAAATAGTTTGCCTAAAAATTTTAATTCTGTCTTGATTTATTCACCCTAATGTTGTGTCAAACCTGTGACTTTCTCCTCTGACTTTCTTCTGTTGAACACAAAATAATATATTTAACTGTTTTTATCCATAGAATAAAAATCAATAGGGTCCAAACAATAGTGACTCCACTGTTACGTATACAGGTACCTGTTGGGAATTACTGCATGCTGCATCTCAGTCAGTGCCTTCGGTCCAGCTGCTGTCTTTCTTACATATTTTGCCCCATTAAAGGGATAGTTCACCCAAAAATGGTGAACCACTCTAATCAAGATACCCTTCTTCTTTCATCGTGGTTACTTCAGTCACCGCTCTCTAGTCTCTCTTAGCTTTGAGTTGGCTGCTCTACCAGCACTTTGGATTCTTTCCCCCTCCACAATGAAAGATATCAGGGTCTTCGGGATCACTTGAAAAGTCACAGGCCAGGTAAGCTGAAGCAGGTTGGAAATAAACTTTGCAGGACAGTGGGTCCCCAGAAGTAGGGTTGAAGACCAAGGTCCTAATACATTCTAAACTAGTAAATAAAACAACTCTAGTGAAAAGCCAACAGGCTGGTGTGAAACTGACCCATAGGCATTTGCCAAGTCTAGCCAGAAGAGGTCTTTCTTGACCCATATCATCAATGCATGCTCTACACACCCAGGAAATCCTGTGACAACTGCCTTCTGGTAGCTTGTGTCTAAGTACCCACCTCCAGACCTCCTAACCAGACATTCTTCTTGCTATCACTGAAAAGAAATTCTTCCCCAAAAAATGCAATATTTGAAAATGAGTGATGTTAGTGGATTCCTGTTCCTTAGATATAAAGCCATCACCCTCCATAGGTCACCACTCCCTTTTTCTTCCAGTAGATGTCTTGCAAACTAAACAACACCCTCTTGTGCTCCTTCCTTTTTCTCCGCTCTTGCATTCTCACTGATCCCCTCAATACTGCTGACCTACCCCTTATTCACATATCTCATCATATCTTCAGACTCTCCTCCTCTTGCTCATCTGCTTCATCTTTCACCAGCTGGGGTATCTCCTCTCTTCCACCCAGAACCTTCGGGCAACTCTTCCTACCTATTGTTTTACTGAATCCACCTATGCATTCTTTATAATCAGCTAGACTAAACATGTTAAGCTTGGTTTCCACCCTTCCACGAAGTATTCCACTATGTATCTGTATAGTTTTGCACAAATCCTAATCTAACCACTGACTTGCACTGAGACACATAGGCAGCTTTTTGTAGTCACAGCTTTTACGTACTTGAATGAGCAACTGGGAAAGAGCAAAATCTACGTCAGCCTGAAATCACTATTTACTTGTATTTTACACTATTATTACTTGTCAGACTAATTCTTATGCACCTTGTCCATATAAGACACATATCAGACAGTGCATTTATTTACCCATTGGCTCTTGTAACTGAAGTTTCTTAATGCTGACATATTGAGTGTTGCAGTTGTGCAATGTTTGTTTTGATATTTTATCCCATATTCATGAGTAATGTTGTATATCTCATGGGAGAAAAAATAACAGAAAATTTAAAAAATCCCATTAAATCTGATATGTTACTCTTTAGTATGCAGATAGTTTATATAACAGTGCATGCCTCTGTATTTGTGTTCTCAGTATTCTGTTTCCCTTTAGGCAAAAAGCACACTGGAAGGTTTGAACTAGAGCTCATTTCATCAATACCATCTAAAGTTGTGAATTGTTGCGGGGGAAAGCTTGTTCCACACAGCAGAGGTCTGTAGTAAATCAGTTATTATTCATACACAAAGCTCAGATTTGCTTGATGTCACAGGTAAAAACTCAACAGGCTTATAGTTTCTGCCTGTCCATCTCTGAAGATGCACTGTATAGATGTTTCATTGAGGTGATGGTTGTTTAGTTAGCCCATATTATGAAGTCAACACAGGCATGCTGATGGAAAAGTTTATTGATTATTTATTGAACACAATGTCATAATCCATGACTGAGCTAAATGTCCAGAAACACTGAGCAGTAATCGCTGCTAATTAAATGACAGAAAAGTAACAGCTTTACTTTATCACGTCTTTGAAAAACAAAGTGTCTGCTGTATGTCGACAAAATCTACTGCTGGACCTTTTACAAGTTTAACATATGCTAAATAACGGTTTTCAAAAATCTTCAGTGTAGACGACCTGGCTCCGTTTGTCTCTGTACGAGCCCTTGGCACTGTTCTGCACAGCTGTGAAGGACGAAAAAAGCAGGAGCAAGAAAAGAAGACAGAAATAGAAATGGGTTAGTCAAGTGTGCGACACTCAGCCTCTGCCTGACAGTTTTTTCCCCTGTGAAATGTCTTTATTTACCAAGAGAAGCCCAGACAGATTTCCCTGTGGCAGCATCAAGCATGGGCTGCTTCCTGGCAATGCTGACTTTGATGTTGACGTCACCCACAGTAGTGCCATTCAGCTGAGAGTCACAGAAATAGTTTAAAAACAGGGTTCTCTTACAGTAAATAAAGATTTGTTAAATACTGACACAGGGTGCTATCACAGAAAACAGATTTTTCTTGCGCATGTGTAATGCTGGAGTGTTAACATGCAATGCAGACAAGCTTGAATATACACAGTACAAAAACTCTACAGTCCACAACACACTATTTACGGATGCAAAGCTGCAAAACATCAGAAATCGACATGGTATTGATGTCAGAGCCATGAGCTCATTAACACATGACCACTAGAGCTTGCATGACTGTCCATAAAAGTAGTCGGTGGGTCCTCTGATCACTTGTGTGGTTGGCTTTTAGTGTACCAGAACTATCTAGAATAGTTTTTGGTACCTGAAATGTAGCTGAAATAACAAAAAATAAAACAAATACTAAAAAAACTTAAACTGAAATAAGTGCAAGGTGAAGTACTAGAATTACTAAAACTGAAATAAAATATTAAAAACAAAACTAATTCAAATGACAAAAGCACATAACATTTCTAAATCTTAAACTAAAATGAAAACAAAATATTAATAAATACAATATTGGTATCTAAATAATACTTAAATAACACTGATGTACTTTGTAAATGCAAAAAAAGTTTTACTTTATTCTCATTTTTAGCATAAATCCTTTCATTGTACAAGTTAATATTGTGCAAGGACGCAGTTTGGATAGACAAATTATTCTGCTGCTATGGCCTTGTATAAGACAAATATAGAATCAAGTATGGATTACTAAAACAATTATGGATCACGACTAGTACTTGGTCATCACTTATGATTTTATATAGACAGATAGATAGATAGATAGATAGATATACATGCAAATGACAATTTCATGTGAAGTGAACTGAGGTCATTTATATATGGAATTCTTAAAGGTACAGAGAGGAAGTATAAAGTATGAAAATATGACAATACAAAAGTGTGGAAAGTGGCTCCTTAAATGGACTACTGACCTCTGCCACAGCCTGGTCTGCTGATTCAATCTTCTCAAAGGTGACAAAGGCACAACTAGTAAGTGACAGAGGGCAAAAATGGGTTAAATATTTTATGTTTTCTCAGACATTTCTCAGTTCAAAAGAAGGAACCAAGATTAAAGATCACTTTTATTTAAATTGATCAAAAGTGACAGTAAAGACATTTACAATGTTACAAAAGATTTATATTTTGAAAAACAATATATCAAATATGAAGCAGCACACCTGTTTTCAACATGGATAATAATGAGAAAGGTTTCTTGAGCATAAAATCCTTTCTAAATGCCCAAAAGAATCAGAAAACAATCTTACTTGCGTGGTGAGTCCATTGAAAGGTCGATGATGTTTCCATGCTGTGCAAAGGCAGAGTGCAAACTGTCTTCCACTAAACCTGTGCCGTATACATACACAGTGTTTCCTTTGCGCACACCTCTGCGCTCTGGATACGAGTCTGACCCTGAACAACATTAGAGATGATTATTAAACGTTCAGATTTTCAACAGAACAACACTTATTACCAGTAACTATTAGAAAAGGCAAATGCATGAAATATTCTCAGTATTCTCTTTACAAACACTGTAGAGACACAATATGAAGACTGAATGGGAAGCGATTTATTTTTGCACAGATTCACTTACGTCTGTAGGGTCCTTCTCGCTCTCTGTCTCGATCTCGTTCTTTGTCCCTGTCTCTGTCCCTTTCTCTATCCCGGCTCCTGTCCCGTTCACGTTCCCGTTCTCTCTCCCTGCCTCTTTCACAGTCCCTCTCTTTGTCCCTCTCTCTGTCTCTTTCTCGATCTCTCTCCCAGTCCACCTCTCTTTCCCGATCGCGCTCTGAATCTCGACTCGGCATTCCTCCCTCATCATCACGAGATCGATCTCCAGGAACAAAACTATAGGAAAAAGAAAACAGCTTTAAATTTGACTGCAATACTGTTTCTATGTAGGTATAAGATTATGATTATTATTCCAAGTCCGACAGTCTCACCTCTCATACAGGGATTTCCTGTGGATTCGTTTAGCAGACTACAGCAAGAAGAAACAACATGGTGTAAAGTCAAGTCTACTGACAATATTTAATACGCTCAACAGACCTATTTACATATAACATATATTCACACATTTGACACAACCGATCAAAAGTTTTTTTTTATGTTTTTAAAGGCTGCAAATTAAAGTAGAAACAGTAATATTGTGAAAAATGTGTTATTGTGTTACAGAAACAAAATCAGCATATTATACTGATTTCTGAAGGATCATGTGACACTGAAGACTGGAGTAATGGTGCTGAAAATTCAGCTTCGCATCAGAGGAATAAATTACATTTCAAAATATATTCAAATAGAAAGCAGTTATTTTAAATTCTAATAATATTCAGGCTGCACATATCAAATAAATGCAGCCTTGAGTGGATCATTTCTACAGTGTAAAACAGCATTACATCAGGAGGCTCCTCATCTGTAGAGACGCTCCTTTGAAATGGCAGGAATG
>NW_015542555.1:1210353-1213754 GCF_001515605.1 Sinocyclocheilus anshuiensis
CTGGGGCAGAACCTTTCTCAGGATCCTGAAACACAAAGAAAATCCATAATTAGTGTTTTGTATGAAAAATAGACCAATCAAATTTATGTTGACTTGCCATTAATGAGGTGAAAACATCTCTTACTTTCAGTTTACCCTCAAGTGTTCTGGAGCGCTTGAAGCCTGAGTTCTTGTTCTCTGATTTGATGGCGCTGATCGCTCCAGACTTGATCAGCATTTTGGCCTGCTCTGTTGCAGTCGCTGTATCCACCACCGGCTGATCTGACAAAGCTGAACAGAGACATTCAGAGAGATCATTCGTAGATCACAGATTTCTTGCAAACGTATTAAAAAGTTTAGAGATCCATAAATTGACTTACTGCGCTTCAGTCCTGTCTGACTCGTCTGATTGGTGGAGCTCTGTTTCTTCAGAGCCATTAGGGCCTTTTTCTACATGATGGAAGAGAACGTAGACAATACTATACCTCAAAAGGATAGTTTATTTATTACATATATGCACATATGTGTCTTTTTCACCTTTGGCAGCTGGGGCTTAAAATACAGATAATGTGTAACTGAATCAACACTGAACTGACTTGAGCTGAATGAGCTGCTTTACAGTTTCATAATTGATGAATTTTGGAACATTAAGACAACGTTATTTTCCTGTTTATTATTATTATCTGCACTGCATAAAGCATATAAATTTATGAATTTTAATAAGACTTTACTTTTTTTAATATGATTATTTTACGATAGTGCTTTTAACGGTTACAAAATGTAGCCTTAGAAAGCATTTAATGAGAACCGTAAGTATCGTTTTCACCTTTTTCTTTAGTTTAGCATATTTCTTCTGCAGTGCTTCCTCCTCTTCTGTCAGTGAGCTGGGAAATATTGCCATTTTCGTGGATCTCAAGGGAAAAAAACAACAGCAATGTTTGAGCAGATGCCCTACGTTACATCTTTTCCAATCAATGCATCACCATATTAACATGTTATCGACGTTTCCGTTACAGCTGGCTTTTAACAACTTTCATTTTTCTTTTTAAAAAACTGCATAAAAGACAGGACTTTATATTAAATTACCTCAAATACAGAAAATGAGAAAAAGCGGCTGCAGTAATTCCTCACTCGGCGCACAATTATGACGTCATCTGTTGTCATCCGCGAAACCAGCTCAAACAAAATAGTTTGTCCTTAATAATTTTTTAAAGAACTGCAGAGTGACATGGACAAAATAGGTATGATAAATATAATAGTAGTTTATTTTATTTGGGATTTGTAATTCTGCGTGTTTACCTGAGCCGCCAGTTCAGGATTGAGCTGATCTGTGTAATTATTCGCTCATATGACAGCCAGCTCAGCAACTATATTGCCAAACTACATCTGACAGTAATGAATCTGGCTTTTATGAGTATTTTGGTGTCACCCCAGATTTTAGTCATTGTAGTAGCAGTGGTACTGATGAACTGCTGTTTTCTTCTGTGTGTAGATTTGCCCCCAGTGGGTCCTGATGATTTGCCCCTGTCTCTGCTGGAGATGGGCTGCTTGGGGAGATTTGAGCTCATCACACACCCACTGCCCAAAAACAGACCCCTGCCTCCACACAGCACGGTTAGTCATTTAATAGTACTAAAATAATAATGGTATTCCTTTGTGTAAACTAATACATTATATTCGGTGTCATTCAGCTTCCCCATGGCCTCCCTCCTACTTGTCTGGATCTAAAAACAGAGGTAGAAAAGCGTTTTCTCCGAGACCCTGCCTGGCTCCCGGTACACGATGTAGATGATGCCTTCCACAAGTTCCTTAAGTATGAAATAAGACACATGCAGAACATAGTGCTTGTCTTTGCAATATATATATTATATATATCTTTACTTAGTTTTGTCTATTACAACTATGTCCTTTAGGATAAGTATGCGAGACAAAGAGGTGGACTCTCTCCTGCACTGCTCACTGTCTCCACTGCACTCTGGTCTGTCTGTGGTCAGAGATCCCACCACCGGTATGCTGCTGGATTTCACTGAGGTAACGCTGGAAAACATTTACTGCGTTCTGTTTGTCGATCTTAAAGTTTGTTTTCTTATTCCATTTTAATCTTCAAAGATAGATTCAGTATTGTTATTGTTACCTAAAACTAAAACTATTAAAAATTGTTTTTTGTTAATCAAAATTAAATTGGAATGAAATTATAAATATTAGATGCAATATAAAATATAAAAACTTAAAAACTAAAAATTAAAATAGGTAGTTGAAATAGTTAAAATATTACAATTAATTATTGAAACTGAAATAAAAATAAATTGAATATAAATATTTAAATGCAAACAAATGACAAAAACCTAAACTAAAATTAAAATGAAAACTGAAAATAAAAGCTAATTTAAAACATTAATAAACACAATAGGTTGATTTCCAGAAGAATGTAGAAACTGTGATTCATAACAATATTGCTTTGTTTTATTTGAACGTCCCAATATGTCATCTTCCAGCTGGACCAATGGTGTCAGTTTGAGTCAGACTATCTGTTTGCCCAGCCAATGGAAATCTGTTTGGAAACAATCATTACTTTGCAGTTCAGTTGCTGCCAATAGTTTTGCTTAAAATATGCTCTTCATCTTTAAATTAAAGGGGTCCTATTATGCTTTTTCACTTTTTCAACTTTAGTTAGTCTGTAATGTTGCTGTTTGAGCATAAAAATGATCTGCAAAGTTACAAAGCTCAAAGTCCACTTCAAAAGGAGATATTTTATTTAACAGAAATCACTTCTCAAAAACTACAACGAACGACTCGTTTGGACTACAACTCATATTTTCTGGGATTTGTGATATCATAAATACCGATGAATGGGACGAGACCTGGTTGAGCTGCACTAGAGAAGGCAACGAGTGTTATCACTATGTCAGAGACACGCGCTAGCTTTCCCAAGGCAGACAAACTTAGAGTGGTTACAATCATCCAGGTTGAAATCTCGCTCAAATTGATTTGATTTTGATGCAATATTTACACTGAAGCTTGCATTCGGCTATGGTAAGGGGCGTGACATTTCCCGACCAGGCGCCAAGTGCTGCCAATCACAACACACACTGGCCCAGCTAACCGATCACAGCACACACTGGCCTAGCTAACCAATCACAACACACACTGGCCCAGCTAACCAATCACAGCACACACTGGCCACACTGGCCCAGCTAACCAATCACAACACACACTGACCCAGCTAACCAATCCCAACACACACTGGCCCAGCTAACCAATCCCAACAGACACTGGCCCAGCTAACCAATCACAGCACACACTGGCCCAGCTAACCAATCACAACACACACTGGCCCAGCTAACCAATCCCAACAGACACTGGCCCAGCTAACCAATCACAGCACACACTGGCCCAGCTAACCAATCACAGCACACACTGGC
>NW_015542555.1:1213907-1214113 GCF_001515605.1 Sinocyclocheilus anshuiensis
GAGGTGTTGTTAAAATATGTGAAAAATAATGTGTTTTTCGAACAACCTAGTATGAGAGCCTGTTCTAGTATCTAGTACAAACAAAATCAAGACTTTGTAAAAGAGCATAATAGGACCCCTTTAAGCACATTTATTTGATAATATTGTGAAATATTATTACTATTTAAAATACCTGTTTTCTATTTGAATATATTTTAAAATATATA
>NW_015542555.1:1221220-1224542 GCF_001515605.1 Sinocyclocheilus anshuiensis
AATATTTACACTGAAGCTCGCAGGCGGCTATGGTAAGGGGCGTGACATTTCCCGACCAGGCGACGAGTGCTGCCAATCACAACACACACTGGCTCAGCTAACCAATCACAGTGCATTTCGTATTTCAGAAGGCGGGCCTTCATTTGATACAGGAACTATTTGAGTCATTCATGCCAGACTGGGGAGAGAGGTGTTGTAATAATGTAAAATATGTGAAAAATAATGTGTTTTTCGAACAACCTAGTATGAGAGCCTGTTCTAGTACACCCCCAAAACAAAATCAAGACTTTGTAAAAGAGCATAATAGGACCCCTTTAAGTTAATAAAAAAAAAAATGTGGACAAGGAAACCACAGTAAATGTTCTTTAAAATATAATGTCATTTTTATAATGAATATAACATAGTTTTTTCTTACGTCAGGTGTTATTAGAAGACACAGGATTGTCTGCCAAAAATTCTCTCTCATTGCAAAGACAGCCTGGACCCCCATCAGGGAGCCTGAGAGGGAGTAACACAAACTATCCATTCCTGCCAGGTTCAGTATTTAGATACATTTCTCATAACTGTGTTTCAAAATGATCCCCGTTTTTAAACTCTGCTGTCCTCGTTCAGCTGGAATGGAAGAACTGACGTTAGAACAGATTAAGAAGAAGTCTGAGCGGGAAGAAGACATTGACTTTGCGAAAGGTTGGTGGTCTGTTTTGTTCTGTCAGTGAACGATACTTTGTGAGTGTGTGAGAGAGAAAAAAAAAACGTGATTGTTTGTTTCTTGCCTTAGATTTGTTGACGGTTCCTCCTGGGCTGAAGGCTGGTGTGGACTTCAGTGACAAAGGTCGGGTTTCGTTATTGCTCTCTGCATGTGCAGTCAAACCAAAAATTATTCAGATATAATTTGTGATTTTTTTTTACTAGTGGGTGCAGGACACTATAGTTCATAAATGTAAGTTAGGATAGCAAAATAAAGTGAACTTCATACAGTGGACTACCAGTAAAATTTGGGATAAAAAAATATTCAGACACGTTGACCTGACCATGCTTAAGTGTTTTTTCTTTAATTGCTAATGCGACCTTTTTACACCACAGACTGAACAAAATTAAGCATTGTTTGGTAACTGGTTGACCTAAATTGGTATTATCTAATTGTGTACTTAAATTTAACAGCTGAATCATTTTTGGTTGATTGTAATCCATTACATACATTCCTATCAAAGTTATCTGACATTATCAAGATGAATTTCTTCTGACAGTTTAACTCTGAGCTCTTGTGTCTGAATACATTGTGGTTTGACTGTATATCACGTCATCATCCCACTTTAAGTTGTGCGTTATCATCCAAAAAGAAACAATCTGTCATCATTTACTCACCCTCGTGTCCTTCCAAACATGCATGACTTACTATCTTCAGCAGAACACATAAGAAGATATTTTAAAGAATGTTGGTAACCATTGACTTGTATTGGTTGGACAAAAAACACTTTCTAAATGAGTTCTTTTGCTGAAGAAAGAAAATCATACAAGTTTGGAGCGAAATGAGGATGAGTAAATGATGACAGGATTATCGTTTTTGAATGGACTTTAGAAGCCAAAGCCACGAAGAGTGAGGTGAACCTGCTGTCCCTCCTGTCGACCTTTGATGATATCATTGACGCTCTGCCAGAGGAGAAAGAGGGAGTCTCACGAAAAGAGGAGACTGTTAAACTGCCCAGAACTAACAGCCTGGAGGAGCTGGGAATTAAAGTGTAGATAACTTTTAGAAAGCATTCTCATTTGTTTATTTGCCCAACATTTGTGTTTGTTTTGTCGTTTTTCTTAACCACATGTACTCCTCAGGATTCAGGCAACTCTCCTTCTCAGCCTTCAGCGAACACAGTACGTCTGAGTGAGCAAAAGAAGAACCCGCAGCAAGAAGACAAGGAAGACCTTAAAAAATGGGCCATTCCTGTGGACATCAGCGCACCCTGTGACGACTTCTACAAGCGTATCCCTGATCCAGCCTTCAAGGTCAGAACTCACATAACTCACTATATGTTCATCGTTTTGCAATGTTTAAGTGCAAAGCTGCTGTTATGCGTGTGGTTTTGGGGTGAGTTTGGGTTGTTTTTTCTCTCTCTTCGGTCAGTATCCCTTCGAGCTGGACGTGTTTCAGAAGCAGGCTATTCTCCGGCTCGAAGCTCATGACTCAGTCTTTGTCGCGGCTCACACCTCAGCTGGCAAGACCGTGGTGGCTGAATACGCAATCGCACTTTCCCAGAAACACATGACCAGGTGTGTATGTGAGACCCAGTGTCAACTGATTGCATCATTTCAGTTATTTTTTCTTTTCTTTTTAATACACTACCGTTCAAAAGATTGGGATCTTATTGGTCTCTTATGTTCACCAAGGCAGCATTTATTTGATCAGAAATAGAGTAAATATTGTAATATAATATTGTGAAATATTATTATTACAGTAAAATTGTGAAATATTATTACAATTAAAAAGAGCTAATTTCTATTTGATTACATGTTAAAATAATTTTTTCCTGTGATGATAAAGCTGAATTTTCAGCATCATTACTCCAGTCTTCAGTGTCACATGATCCTTCAGAAATCATTCTAATATACTGATTTGCTGCTCAAGAAACATTTATTATTATTATCAATACTGAAATTGTTCATTTTAAATTGTTAATCTGCTAAATGACTAAATGTAAATTGTGCTGCTTAATATACTGTAAACATGTTTTTCAGGAGTCTTTGATGAAACAGAAAGTTCAAAAGAACAACATGTATTTAAAATATAAATATTTTGTAACGTTATACATGTCTTTACTGCAGGTTTGTTATAGTTAAACTAAAACTAAAACCATACAAAAAAGTTAACCAAAGTAAAGCAAAATGTAAAAATGTACTTATTTTATTTCAGCTAGTTACCGAGGCAACATTTCTCATAGTTTAACTTTAGTTTAATTTGAAGTATTAAAATTACTAAATAAACTCAAACTAATAATACAAATCAATAAAAACGATATGAAAACATTTGAAATAAAAAAACAGCAAAATTCCTAAAACTTTAATTAAAATAAAAGTGAAAATAGAAAGTATAAAATCAGAAAATCTAATTCAAAATATCAACAAAAAATATAATAGATTATCAGTGATACAAAAATAACACTGCTTTATTGTCACTTTAAAAAAAAATAATAATAAAATGCATGCTTGCTGATTAAAATAATAATTATAAAACGGAGAGTTCTGGTCCTTGATTCTGATTGGCTGAGCCACGTTCGAAGCTGTTGTAAATTACTCTACAAAGTAACATACACCTTTGTTTACGTTTGTG
>NW_015542555.1:1225901-1235875 GCF_001515605.1 Sinocyclocheilus anshuiensis
CTCCCCTTAGCTGTTATAAATTCACTGTAAACCACGGCTTCACAGGGCTTATTGCTTTTATAAAATCTTTTAATATTACGTATTTAAAAAAATGTAATTGCAATTTTGGTGATCTTTTTTAAACTGTGTTAAAAGCATAAATGTAAAGCTAAATGTAAAGCACTTTGAATTCCCATTGTATGTGAAATGTGCTAAATAAGTCAACTTATCTTTCCTTACTGAGACATAAGAAGAATGGCTCTCACTAATATCACTGTTCCTCCTGACAGGACCATTTACACATCCCCCATCAAGGCCTTGTCCAATCAGAAGTTCAGAGACTTCAAGACCACGTTCGGTGACTTGGGACTTTTGACTGGAGATGTCCAGCTGAGCCCTGAATCCTCGTGTCTCATCATGACCACGGAGATCTTGAGGTGATTAGCCAACAGCAGGCCTTCATGTCAGTTACTCATAATTCATGATTTTTTTTACAATCTTTGTTAATCAGTATGTCTTCCTCCTAACAGATCTATGCTCTATAACGGGTCCGAGGTCATTCGAGATCTGGAATGGGTCATTTTTGATGAGGTTCACTATATCAATGATGCAGAGGTGATGATTTCAGTTCAAAAATCTAGCTCAGTTATGCTTTTCTCTTTGCTGCATCCAGATCTCATGTGATGTTGTTGTTTGTCAGAGGGGAGTGGTGTGGGAGGAAGTGCTCATCATGTTGCCGGAGCATGTTAGCATCATCCTGCTGAGTGCCACAGTGCCAAACGCAGTGGAGTTCAGTGAATGGATCGGGTGTGTGTATTATCAAAGCCATGAAACCAGATTTGATCCTGCTCTATGTAGATTCTCATAGGGTTTTACTGTGCTTTCTCTGTCCTCAGGCGGATCAAGAAGTGGCCCATCTATGTGATCAGCACAATTAAAAGGCCTGTTCCTCTAGAGCACTATCTGTATACCGGCAACAGCACCAAGACTCAGAAAGAGCTCTTCCTGTTGCTGGACTCCACGGGAAACTTCCTTACTAAAGGGTGCGTTAAGTCACAGATAGTTGGTGTTTTTTTTTTTAAAACAAGAATGCATTTCAGATTTATTCAAGATGTTTAGAGGTCAGTGTACTCTACTGTTTTCAAATAATTGTTTTAATAACTATGCTCAACTAGGCTGCATTTATTTGATCAAAAATATAATAAAAATGTAATATTGTGAAATATTAATGCAATTTAAAATAAGTGTTTTCTATAAGAATATATTTTAAAATTTAATTTATTCCTGTGATGTTAAAGCTGAATTTTCAGCATCATTACTCCAGTCTTCAGTGTCACATGATTCTTCAGAAATCATTCTAATATGCTGATTTACTGCTCAAGAAACATTTCTGATTATTATCAATGTTGAAAACAGTGCTGCTTCATATTTTTGGAAAACTGAAAATGGGGAAACATTCTGGAAAATTTTATTTTTGTATTTTTTTATTATTTTTATTTTTTTTTACAATTCTTTGATGAATAGAAAGCTCAAAGTAACAGCATTTATTTAAATGAAAGAAAAATAAATTTAAATGAGAGAAAATTAATTTGGAATGCGGATTAATAATAATAAATCAATTAATATTATAATGTGATTGCAATGTTCGTCTTGTTTGACTATTTTTTAGCTAGAGATAAAATTTTAAGATAGCATTTAAACTCAAATGTATTTATTAGTGCTGTCAAACGATTAATTGCGATTAATCGCATCCAAAATAAAAGTTTTTGTTTACATAACAAGATGTGTATACTGTGTATATTTATTATGTATATATAAATACAAACACATGCATTTATACATTTAAGAAAAATATTTTATGTTTATAAATTAAATATATTTATATATAATATAAAATATGAGAATATGAATATATAAATGTGTAAATATTTTCAAAATATATTCTGTATGTGTGTGTGTATTTATATATACATAATAAATATACACAGTACACATAAATATATAATGTAAACAAAAACTTTTATTTTGGATGCGATCAATCGTTTGACAGAACTATTTAGTAAATAAGGGCCAGAAAAGGATTGAAAATGGTGTATAAAATTACATTTACACACACAAAAAAAAGACTTTGATTAACATATTTCGACTAACATTGTAAACGGACTTCAGAAGAAGTTTTACAACTTCTAAGGGCTTTCAAATTGAAACAAATGTTTTGTTTTCCAGCTACTACGCCGCAGTAGAGGCCAAGAAGGAACGCACTAGTAAATACGCACAGTCTTTCGGCACAAAGAACGTATCGCAGCACAACACAACAGCCAGTCAGGTCAGTGTCTGAACCTCTCGTCATTTCCCTTTAAACAGGTTATCTAACATAACAGGTCTTTATTTCTAACAACCACAGTGTTTTTACCACGGTGTTTTCTTCATCCTCGTTGTGCTCCACCAGGATCGAGCCGTGTGGCAGACGCTGCTGAACTATCTGTCTCAGAGGCAGCAGACTCCAGTGGTGGCGTTCACCTTCTCTCGGACATGCTGTGATGAAAACGCCCGTTCCTTGACCTCTCTGGACCTCACCAGCTCCATAGAGAAGAGCGAGATCCACTCCTTCCTGCAGAAGAGCCTGACCAGGCTGAGAGGAGGCGATCAGCAGTTACCGCAGGTACATGAGACTTGGGTCCAGTGTCCAGCAGCTTTTTCATTGGCTGATTCTGATATCTGGAAAACAAGGTGGCTTGTATCCAATATAATGCTGATAATTTATACATTATGCAAAATTACAGATCGCAAACTCACTTTAATGATAACAAGCAGAAATGCTGAAAAATAAGTGAAAAAGTAAAAAAAAAAAAATATATATATATATATATATATTTTACTTGAAGGCCATTTTTAGGACTTTAAGATGTTTTGCTCTATTCAACTGTCCTAAGTTATTTAGTGTGTACTAAATAGTAGTGTATACTTCAAGTTGTCTATCAAAATTAAATAATAATTTTTTTTGCGTTATAATAGTAAATCATGTTTTGTTTTTTTACGTGACAGTAGGTTAATGACAGTTAAATACAGTTAAACTCTCAGTAACCTACTGTAATGTAAAAATATAATTATTTACTACTGTAATGCAATAAAAGAAAATGCATTATTTAATTTTTAAAGACAATTCTAAGTATACACTGCTGTTCAAAGGTTTGAGGTCAATACTTTTTTTTATGTTTTGAAATAAGACTGGTAACACTTTACTTAAAGCCTTTATATTTAATGCATTATAGTATTTTAAGTATTTTAATGCATTAATTATGCCTTGTAATGCATCTTATGATCCTATGAATGCTATTATACAGTACATTATAGCACTTATCTATTCATAGTTGCATCTTTAAAAAGTATAACGCATAAACACATGAAAACGACAAATATCAGATGTAACAATGAATTTGCAAATATTATAATGCATTTAAACTTTGGTTACAATTGCTTATGAAAAGATATAAAGCATTGCAGAGTACATTATGAACACCTTAAATGCATTATACATAATGGCTTTAAGTAAAATTAAGCAAAGTAAAGTTACCGGAATTCTATTATGCTCACCAAGGCTGTGATCATATGACCAAAAATACAGTTAAATCTGTAATAATAAAGCAATAAGCCCCGTGAAGCCGTGGTTTACAGTGAATTTATAACAGCTAAGGGGCATTGTTAGGCACGACTGTTGTTAGCTGTTATAAATTCACTGTAAACCACGGCTTCACGGGGCTCATTGCTTTTATAAAACGGTTATTCCATATATGTAGCAGGGTTTCACAAAATAAAACAGAGCAAATAAAGTGTAATGATATTAATAAAAACAGTATTCTTCCACCAAACAATGTAGTTCCTCAGAAACGGTTGTGGTTCCAACAAAGTGGTTGCCGAGCAACACACAGACGTAAACAAAGGTGTGTGTTTGTAGAGTAATTTACAACAGCTTCGAACGTGGCTCAGCCAATCAGAATCAAGGACCGGAACTCTCCGTTTTATAATGTGAAATATTAAAGCTGTTTTCTATTTGAATATATTTTCAAATGTATTTTAAAATATGTTTAAAAAAAAAACACATTTGAAAACCAAAGATATGCATTATCCTTTTACAAAATTTGTAATGAATTTAAAAACAAATTGGTTGCATTAGGTACAGAATTGCAGTATATTTGTTGATTAATTAGCCTGGTCAATGTTCACCTTTTAATAGACTTATGGTGTTTATCAGCGTTGTTTTTTCGCCACAGATCCTGTTGATGCGTGATTTGCTAAAGAGAGGGATTGGTGTTCACCACAGCGGCATCCTGCCATTCCTGAAGGAGATTATTGAGATGCTCTTCTCCAGAGGTTTAGTAAAGGTTTGTTTTATGGACTTGTTTTGTACAAGCTATATATGAATAGAGAAAAGCTGAATTTATAGCTATATTTGATTAAAGACAAAAAAAAAAAAGTTGATGACATACAGTCTTTCTCTCTTTCAGGTGCTGTTTGCTACAGAGACGTTTGCCATGGGTGTGAACATGCCTGCCAGAACCATTGTGTTCGACAGCATCCGCAAACACAACGGCACAGGCTTCAGAAACCTGCTGCCCGGTAAAAACACAGCTCCTTTGCAGTCTTACATTACAAACAACAAAATGCCTGTTTTGTCCAAACATATCCTGACTTGCATCTCTTCAAGCGGTCCTATTATGCTCTTTTACAAAGTCTTGATTTTGTTTTGGGGGTGTACTATAACAGGCTCTCATACTAGGTTGTTCGAAACCTGTTGCAGGTATTCTCATTTAAAATGATAATTGATTTGTATATTATCATAACAATAGACATTATAAGAAGCTGTCAGATACTTGTTGGCGGAGGCGCTACAGGCAGACAGATGCTGCTGATGGCCAGGTGTTTGATGAATTAGCTGTCTCTAATGAATGAGCAGATTAATTATGCTGGAGTAGTGCAGATGTTTGTGCACATGTGACTGGACTGCAGTGAGACAGCAGGAGGCCTTTGATGTGTGCATGTGTGAGAGAGATGCTTGAGTTTGCTTCAGTCTATTTTTCATCTAATAATAGTGTGTATGGAAAAGGGAAGAGGGAGAGAGTATAGCTGGCCGCGTTTAAAGATGCAGCACACGTTTGAGTGTGGATGGCCCTGTTTTAGCCATTGCGTTGAAAGCATTTTGCATGTTGCCAAAAGTACACAAAATAGATATTCATAAAACATTTGGGTAAATGTGACGATACATATCAAAAGCATGTCTGGGTCATGTTTCACCCCCAAAATCAAAACAAAGAAAAATGATCAATTATTATTTTACATTTTTAAGACAATTATACATTTTACTAAAATTAAAATTTGACTTCAGTGAAAAATAAAAAAAAAGATACCCATTTTAGGAACATTTTTCAAGTGACTCTTACGACAATTAAACAATTAAACTCTCTCAGTAACCTACTGTAATTAAAAAAAGATATATTAACTGTGAAAGATAATTCTAAGTATATACTACCATTCAAAAATGTAGCATTTCTAAATGTTTTAAAATTTGATAAAAAATACAGTAAGAACAGTAATATTGTGAAATATTCTTACAGTTGTTTTCTATTTTAATGTATTTTAAAATATAATTTTCAATTTTTATTTGCTCAAGAAGCATTTCTTATTATTCTCAATGTTAAAAACAGTTGTGCTGCTTAATATTTTTATGCATTCTGTTGAAAATAACAGCATTTATTTTTTAACATTAGAAATGTATTTACTGGCACTTTTAATGAATTTAAATCTGACTGATTCGAAACTTTTAAATGATACTATCGTGGTAATATTTGTGGTACTAATATTTGTGGTACTACATTTATGATTATTTTAATCTCAAATAAAATTCACAGATTTTTTTCCCCTGAATAATTGTCATGAAAATAGTGTCACAATGACAAAAAATCTTAATGGCCTCAAATGGTAAATAAAAAGCTCAATGTTGTTGTTTAATATATGTAAATGTGTAGAATTGTTTTGGTTTAGTCTGATGTTGATCGAGAGTATCACAGTACTAAACTGTGTGTGTGTGTGTGTGTGTGTGTGTGTGTGTAGGTGAGTACATACAGATGGCGGGTCGTGCTGGCAGAAGAGGTTTGGATGCTACAGGGACCGTTATCATCCTCTGTAAGGCTGGAGTTCATGATATGGGAGACCTCCACGCCATGATGCTGGTCAGTGTGTTAAACACCTACATCTCTCACCTAAGGGTTCAGGCCTGACGCCTCACTGCTGATGATTCTCCTCAGGATGACTAAAACCCAGAAACATGTAAAAAAAAAATAAAAACAAGAAGCCTAAATTGGACATGATTAGTGAAGTCCTCCATTTTTACGACCATTACTGTAGCACTCTCCTCCTAATCCAGGCTTTACTATGATCTGAAGAGAGATCCTATCTCCTCTTTGTAAATCACTGCCTGATTGTTTAATCTGGAGCCAAATACAAACGCTGCTGGTCTTTTTTTCGAGTCATGAGCGTGTGAGTGCACCTCTGTCCTCCTCTTGTGGATGGAGTGCGGGTGAATGGGCTCCTCTTCATTCGAGCGTCCAGCGTGCTGGAGCTGTTTTAACCTCTCAGTGTTTCACATCACGTCCCTGATTCCCGGACCGCATACACTGCCATTCCAGCATGAAACTCACAAGCATTCACTAGTGCTGTTGTCATTTTGCTCTCCACATTGCACATACCAGCATTCACAGTTGTGAGGGCTGATTTTGAGTGTTATTAGTGTTAGTGAACCAGTGTTATTTTATTTTATACTATTAATATTAATATTTGTAATTACCTTAAATTGTTTTGTTTTTAAGTTTTTATGATGTACTTTTGACATTTTAATGCTTTTTAAATAAGATCGCATCTTTGATAATTCACACTGTGATTGTCACTCGCGTGAACGAGCACCAATTTGCCTCCGATTTCGGGCATTTGTCGGCGATTTCGCAAAACCTGTCGGCGAGTGAAAAATCGGGCTAAAATCGTGCAGTGTGAACTCGGCATTACACTGAAGAAGCAACAATTCATTTTCATAGGCCAGAATATCTGTTATGTAGAGACCTGGGCTCTTTTGAATTGGATCAGTCAGAAACAACCTCAGTGACATTTTTAAGATACTCTGGCATGTTTGCAAATGCATAGCAATATCCTGGCAATCTCCCACAAACCCTAGCATCATGGTGGCGGGTTTTCCACAGGCAGATCCTCAGAAAATGTATTGATATAGTTCGTTTTACGAGTAATTTCCATACTGTTTTTAAAAAAAAGACAAAGAGCATGAAACATTTGATTTTCCCCATCCATTTGAGCTGCTGATGAGCTTGACCCAGTCCATGCGGGATGCGGTTTTTCTCAAATGGGCCAGTAATATGTTTGCTGATCAGCTCCATGTCATGGACGTCATGGCAACAGCAGCTGATGCTGTAATAACGCACAGCGTGTTGTCAAGGGCTGCTGTGTGATTGGATCTCCGCTGTATGTCAACTCCATTTTCCCACTCTAATTACCCTGGATGAGCACAAAGAGTATCATGATACACACATCCTTACATTGTGTCCTCATGCTATTATTTTCATGGTTTGAAGCCAATTTGTTATTGTCTGTACGCCATAGTCTTAGTTTAAATATTGGCAATCAATAAATGAATTGATGATGGGTGATTTAAAGGAGACCTATTATGCCCCTTTTTACAATATTTAATATAAGTCCCAGGTGTCCCCAAAGTATGTCTATGAGGTTTCAGTTCAAAATACCCCACAGATAATTTATTCTATCATTTTGAAAATGCCTATTTTGAGTGGAAACAAAAACACGCTGTTTTTGTGCATGTCTCTTTAAATGCAAATTAGCTGCTGCTCCCCGCCCCCTTTTCCAGAATAGGGCTGTGCCTTTACAGCTCATACCTCAGATACTCTGCTAAAAAAACATCTGTTTGGTTTTGATTATCATTTTTAAAGCCATATTAGTTTAAACTTCTCATATACGGTTTTCTGAGCGCACACATCCGAAGCACACACACAGAAAGCGGCTGTCACACGGCATGTGAGTACTAAACTAAGTTCTCTTTCATGTCTTATTGCGCTTAAACTGTCAAATCACGTTTATATAAGATCTGTGTGGCAGCAGCAATATACAGTAAATAAATCAATAAATTCACTGCTCTCTTGTCTCCTCTGAGGCTGGGACTCTACATAGTGTTCTATGCTCGTCTGTGCCGCCAAAGACAGAGCAGTTAGCATGTTTTGCTCAAACTTTCGCCATGGCATTGGAACTGGTACACTGTTGTCACTTGCGAAAACACAATGGCGCCGTCGTGGGTGGAAACGTGCAGATTAAGGGGTGGTAATATTATAATAAGATCCCCTTTCTACGTCACAGGGGGAGCGAAATCTGAGCGGCTCGTTTTTTTCACAAGCTTGCAGAGAAAGGCTTACTAAAACAAAGTTACTAGGTTGTTCTTTTTCATGTTTTCTGGGTTGGTAGATGCACCAGGGACCTGATTATAGCACTTAAACATGGAAAAAGTCAGATTTTCATGATATGCCACATTTAAATGAAATGGAGTTAAATATGCAAGAGTACAGAGAGATGGTGTTAATGTGTGGTGTTTTTCTCTGTGTCAGGGGAAGCCGACTGTGCTGCAGTCTCAGTTCAGACTGACCTACACCATGATCCTCAATCTGCTGCGTGTGGAGGCCCTGAGGGTCACCGACATGATGAGGAGGAGCTTTTCTGAGAACCACAGGGACACGCAGGTAAACGGCCTCATTTCCCAGCAGCCCCTGGGTGATGCTGAAATGTCTGTGGGGTTTGCATGCCCCAGTAACTGCCTCAGTAATTCAATCTTACAAAAGGCGGAAATATGAAATATGTGATGAAATGTTATGAAACCCTTTCGGTTAGCCAAGTCATTTGTGCCTTTGTGTTGCTCAGGCTCACGAGAAGAGAATAAGTGAACTGAGAAACACACTCTCCTCTCTCCCTCCACGGGACACGGAGGGGCAGTTATCTGATATACTGTCATATTACCACACCATCACAGAGCTGTGCATCACCACAGAGACCCTGCAGGTATACACACACACACACACGGTAACACTTTATTTTAAGGTGTCCTTGTTACACATGTTACATGTACTTACCAATATAATAACAATTAATTATGCATAATTACATGCAAATAACCCTAAACCAAACCCTAATCCTAAACCTAACCATATAGTAAGTACATGTATTTAATTAATATGACTCAGTACTTAAATGTATAATTACACTGTAACAAAGACACCTTCAAATAAAGTGTAACCACACACACACACACACACACATTTATAAGAGCACAGTGAGCACTATCACAGAGCTGTTCACTCGATTCACAGCATTTGAGCAATTATATTCTGTTACAAACCAGCTGAGAAAAACCTTGGACATTTGATTTCAGATTAAATGACAGAACTGAATTAAAAAAAAAAGAATTATCTTGATTTAAATTTTATTCCGGGTTACTGAACAAAAACTAAAACCATAAAAAAAAATGATTACGTCAAAAAAACAAAAACGTTAACTGAAATAAAATAAATAAATAAAAACTTAGACAACATTTCTCATTTTCATTTTGTTTAATTTTTATGTACTAAAATAACTAAAACTGAAATAAAATTGATAAAAAGCTACATAGACATCTTAAAAATTCACTAAATCTAATAAAAATAAAAAAACATACAACAAAAAATGGAATATAAAAAAGTATACAAATAGAATAAACAAAAAATATATAAAAATAAAAACAAATTAAATATGTTATTAAAAATAATTAATTAATTAATTAAATTAAACGACATTGTCATTATGATAACATTTAGCTAGTTTATACAGTGGGTATGGAAAGTATTCAGACCCCCTTAAATTTTTCACTCTTTGTTATATTGCAGCCATTTGCTAAAATC